>NW_015163621.1:170916-188104 GCF_001447785.1 Gekko japonicus
CATTCAGTTCGTAAGAGTGTTCTTTTTAAATGCCTTCCCTTCACACACTGAGCCATGTCGCCACAGCAGTACACCTCAGCAAGTGAAGCGGAGACATGGAGGTCTCTTTAAATGACCTCCCTTCACTCACTGAGGCATGCCGCTGCAGCAGTGCATCTCAGCGAGTGAAGGGAAGGCATGTAGGTCTCTTTAAACGCCTTCCCTTCACTCACAGAGTCACACCACAGCGGCAGCACACACCTCAGCGAGTGAAGGAAAGGCATTTAAAGAGACCTACATGTCTTCACTTTACTCGCTGAAGTGCGCCACCACCCAGCACGCCTCAGCAAGTGAAGGGATTTAAAAATGCCACACACACCCCACAGAAGCTCCCCCCAACTCATGAACCTAACAAACCGGTTCGGTAAACCAACAAGTTTGTGGATATTCGCAAACCATGATTCATGGGGTCTGATGAATCACCACAAATCACCATTTTCCCAGTTCATGTCCATCCCTGGTTCTGATGCCCTAGCTTTGGCAAATAGATCAACCAGTATAAACATTCAGGATTGAAGTCTAAGCAGCATAGGTTTGTAATATGTGCATGGCGGCACTTTTCCTTTTACAAATGTTGTACTGACTTGAATATTAATATGTAAGATACAGCACTGTGCATAAAAGAGTGAACACCATATAGGAATAAACCAAGAAGACATTTTCAGTGTAACTGCAGTTTCCCTTGCTTGTCTGCTTTTAAAATGTATCAACTGCACTGAAATTTCCATTTGAAAATTCTCTGAAGCACAGGAATGATTTTCAAATGCATTTAAATGCATATAACCAAATGTTCTGCAAATGAAAGTGACAATATAATACAGGTAAAAAATTATGTTAGCTTTATGAGCTGTGCAGAAGTCTTCTGACTGAATGGAAGAGTAGCCATTACAACCTTATAGCTAAAATATGAAGAAAATGTACCAGGTTGCCTACTCTCAGGATGCGTCTTGAAGCTACAATAGCTCCCACATAATTCCTTAATAATTAAGGCATGACAGCTATAATAGCCTTTGAAGAATCTTTAGTAACAAATACTGCGGAAAATGCAAGTAGTTAAACTTTCATGAGAAGATCTCTCTCTATTAGCTAGACTGAAAAAAATAGGATACCAACCAGAACACTCCGTTAATAATCTGTGCATGGGGCATAGTGGTCTCTGCCTGAAAAAAGTTTATGGTACAATCAGGATAAGAATCACCCTCCTTCAAGAAAAAAAAAAGTGCTTCAGAATCACCATAAAATTCAATAGACAGAAGCAGGGACCTGTGGGACTCTCAGAGAGAATCCAGCCCTTTATCTTGCTTCTCCTACCCCTGCTGTCACTGGCACATTCTCCCCCCCCACACACACACACACAGCTTTCCTCATTCCCTTTGCAACCCTTCCCTTGCTTTTTCACCTCTCTCTTCTCTTGCTTTTCTCAACTCATCCTCCCCACCACCTCCCCCATCCTTCCCTTTGCCTTCCCTGGTTGCTGCCAGACGCATACACACACCCACCATGCCACTGCCTCCTCCTGCCTGGTTCCCCCACATTCACTGCTACCACTTCCCTTTCTCCATCATCTCTACCACCTGGCAGCAGCACTTTCCATCAGCTTGGCTGGTTTTGTTTATAAGGCTGCTATGCTACTTTTCAAAATGGCAGCTGAGATCTCGTGCTCTAGCATCGTAAGATCTTCATTTTCCCCAGTAATTAAACATTTTCAGATTCCAGATTACTAAACATATATAAGGGATCTTCTATAGTATTACCCCTATCAGGCAACCTAGTCATCTCTCAGCCTTAGGAAATTAACTGTTCAAATTTTCAAACAACTATGTGCCTCTAAACAGTTTTGATTATGTATTTATTATTTATTCATTTTATGCCACCTCTCCAGAGGATCTGCTCAAGGCAGCTTACAAAACAAAAACATAAAAACACTATAAAAGCTGTTAAGCACCCTGCACTACAGGCATAGCGAGAGCATTAGAACAGCACGAAACACTGAGCAACTCTAAAAGAGTCTCATAACAGTTCTCAGGCTAGAAGGAACTATAAAAATTTATGTTAGTAGATCAATCCCTGGGTGAAAAGGAATGTTGTGGCCTGGCACCTAAAAGAGTAAGGTAGGTGCCAGGCAAGCTTCCGTGTGAGGTGCCTCCACTTGAAAAGGTGACTGTCCCTGGTCCAATGCTCCCTCTAAGCTATGGAGTATTGTGAGCAAAAATTCTATTTTGTGAGCTACTGGCATTAAAGTTGTGAGCAAGCAATCTGGCTACTGCATAAATTAGTTTGCTCTGGAGCCATCCTTCCTGAGCTAAGGCAAAAAATGTGTGAGCCGGGGACTAAAAAACTGTGAGCTAGCTCACACTAACTCAGCTTAGAGGGAACAGCTGTCATCACCGGCCTCACCTCTGAAGGCACAGGCACACAGAGCAGCACTCTCATCTAAAAAAGGAGCAGGACTACAGGAAAGATTTGCAAATTCATAGGACGTGAAATAAAGCAGCTGAACAACACAGGTTGTCTGGCTGTCTCACAGCGAGGCCTAGAAACTCCGTTATATGGGTCTACTGCATTTAAGTGTCACTGACATGTTAACCCTGTGCAGAGCCACTCTGGTCTAAGCCCACTGAGGCCCAAATGACATGTTATGATTAACATGTGCTTCTCCCAACAGGAACTTGCAGCAGGATATCAGCTGCAAGTTGCCCGTGGAAACTGAACTTAGAAGAACCACAGAGGCCTATTCTTAGCAGGTCAGGACTATGGTGTGAGGGAAGAGGTGCTCCTCCCCCCCCCCCCCCGGGCACCATTTTCTCAAGCCAAAATGGGCCCAGGGATTATAGTTGCCCCATCGTGCAGCACCCTAACAAGGGGGACAGTCTTCACGTTCCTGGGAACCCAGATCACCGCAGACTGTGACAGCAGCCATGAAATTAAAAGATGCCTGCTCCTTGGGAGCGATGGCGAACCTAAACAGCATGATAAAAAGAGACATCTCCCTGCCAACAAAAGTCCGCATGGTCAAAGCAATGGTATTCCCAGTAGTCATGTATGGCTGCGAGAGTTGGACTATAAGGAAGGCTGAGCGCCGAAGAATAGATTCTTTTGAACTATGGTGCTGGAGAAGACTCTTGAGTCCCTTGGACTGCAAGAAGATCAAATCAGTCAATCCTAAAAGAAATCAACCCTGACTGTTCCCTGGAAGGCCAGATAATGAAACTGAAGCTCAAAGACTTTGGCCCCCAAATGAGAAGGGAGCACTCACTGGAGAAGACCCTGATGCTGGGAAAGATTGAAGGTCAAAGAAGACGGGGACGGCAAAGGATGAGATGGTTAGACAGTGTCATAGATGCAACGAACATAAAATTGAGCAAACTTCAGAGGACAGTGGAAGACAGGAGGGCCTGGCGGGATCTGGTTCATGGGGTCGCGAAGAGACAGACTCGACTGTGCGACTGAACAACAAAAATATGCAAAGCAAGCTATCACTGCAACCAGGGTGTCCAGTTTCTCATGGTGAGGAGAGATACAGAAGTTGTAAGCATATTTTCAAAATCATGATTAATCTAAAATTAGCAAATTCACTATGTTCTTCAAATATTTCCCTCAGCCACAAAGTGAAAAAGCAAATACCAGTACCTCAAAATTCCCAGCGTATACTAACACAACAGATCCCCATTCTGCCTCTTACTTAAGATTAGAAGCCCTGTAAATACTGTTCTCAGGCATAACAAAAAGGCATCTTTAGCTTGGGGGGGGAATGCCAAAAAATGCTTGCCTTTAAGTTGCCTAGTAACAGGGGGGGAAATAGAAGACATATCAATCAGACCTAATGAATTTTTAATAGCTACTGATGTCACATGCAAGGGGAATATTCCACATTGTTGCTTTCATTTTTTGTGCACTAATAAATTCAAACACTTGCATGGAAGACAGGTTTTTAGTACATCTGTTTCATTTTTGACACTCACTTTAAGTCACAGAGTTCTGACATTACAATCAAGTTTCATTTTTGACACTCACTTTAAGTCATAGAGTTCTGACATTAGTTTGTGAAAGTGACACTTAAGTCTCCAAACAGAAAGCTGAGAGAAAACACTTTTTATGTAACCATCAGTGGGAATGATGTAATCCCTTCCTATAACTGAGCACCGTAGCTGGCTAATTCTTAGATCCAATATGCAACCTGATCATATTTATTCATCTAAAAAATTGCATCAAGTTAATTGTAGATTTTGAGCAGCAGCCCCATAACAGGAGAAGGGAACTGGAAATCAGCTGTTCAGCGTGGGCAGCAGAAGCAGAGTACAACTATAAAGGAGAGTAAACAGGTGTTGAGCAACTGTACAGTTTTTTCTCTCTTTTTCAGAATAATCTATTCACAAATTGCCCTGTTACAACAGAGGCAAAAGGAAGAATTGTCCAGTTCCTGTCAGTGGCCAAAGGTCCAAGGACTACTGGGTAACTACACTACTTTTATCCCAGTAAGAACTCCAGTAAGGGAAGTTCAGCTTTGTTCTTACTAAATTGTTGAATTCATCACTTTGTTCTGGTGCTGCCAAAATTATCTTCCTCCTCTCTCCACTCCCTTTCCTTGTTTGTCTGGTTTTTCAGTTTCAGCCCGAGGGGCAAAGGCTGTATATTATTTGTGTACAATGACTGTCAGCAGCAACAGGTATTACGTGGGAGACACACACAGCCTTGTGGGGGGATATTTCATTTCCCCTTTCCCTTCCATGAAAGCCCCCTTATCCTCTTTCCTGCTGCTTCTTCTCCTTCCCACCCACCAACCAACCTGTATCTACCTCCTTTTTTTCAGCTTTCCCTCCTCCCCTACACCTGGCAGCCTTTCCCTGGGGAAAACTCTTGCCAAGTTGCACACAGTGCCATCTGGACTAGGCCCAACTATGCAGTGGGAAACCTGCAAGGACTTGTGAGGAGTGCCTCACTTTCCCCTATATTCCCTTCCCCACGCTATCGTCTCTATCTCTCCTTCTGGCAGCCCCATATCCTCACCTGTCTCTAGGGATCCCAAGTACTTACCACAATACGGCGGGGGAAACATGCTCCCTGGCCGGACCATTCCTCCTTGTAATGCACCATGCCGTCGCCAGGAAGTACTCAATGGTACCATTGAGTTTCCAGCCCCATTGCCAGAGTGTTGCCCAGCATCACTTCCTGGCGACGGCATGGTGTGGTGCGTCTGTTGTCCCCGCGGGAATGATCCTGCGAAGACGTCTGTGTCCCCCGCCGAATCACGGTAAGTACTTGGAAAGCCTGCCTGTCCTCTGCTTCATTTTCTCCTTCCCAGTGATCAGCCAATCTACCTTCTACTTGCCCCCCATCTGTTTGTTTACTTCATTTATACCCCACCTTTCTCCACAATGGGGACCCAAAGTAACTCATATCATTCTCCAGTCCTCCATCTTATCCTCATAAGAACCCTGTGAGGTATGTTAGGCTAAGAGTGTGTAACTGGCCCAAGGTCACACAGCAAGAAAGAGTGGGGATTCAAAGCTGAGTTTCCCAGAACCTAGTTTGAAACTAACCACTACAACACACAGGTTTTAGTCGGGTGGCTGCTGTTGAAAAGTAGCAAGCAGCTGAGCCTGGGTGAAATGTAGAAGTCATGTGGTGGAGAGTCACCTCATGGTTGCTGCTGGGCCTGGCCCCAGTGACTCCTCTGTCGAAGGCCACAACAGCACTGAAAAGGACTCTGTCCCCACCCCGTGCCTTTTATTGACAAAAAACAAGGCTTGAAGCCCAGCAATACTGTTGTTGTTGCCTAGCAATGGCCACTGAGGGCTTCTGTTTCTCAAAGCTACAGACAGTCCTAGCAGCTGGGAAGGTTAAACCGTCAAAAGGTTTTGGTTTTTTAAAAAAAAGATTTCAGATGTTTCTGCAAATCTGGGGCTTTTGAGGTTTGTGTAAAGATCTGTCTTGTCTGTCCATGACCCTACTCTCTGGATTTAAGTATCCATAGAATTAGATATATTGATGATAGTGCAACTGTTATGGCCACTTTGGGAAATAATTACTTGAACAGTAGACAAAAAATAAAGCAAGTCAGTTGGAGTCATGGGTCAGCCAGGGCTCAGCAAGAGTGAGGACTTCTAAGAAGAAGTAGCCAGCTCTGAGTTCAGCAGAAGCCAGCAAGCAGGAAGATGAGCTGCAGGCTTGTCAGGATTCACAGCCAACAGCTGGTGTAGAGCCACCAACACCCTCCAGCCCTGATTCAACAGGTGAAACGCAGTTGCTTGTTTCCTACCCTCCAGTATCACCCACACCCTTAGAGCACCCCAGTCGGAGGCTACAAACAGAACTACAGGAGAGATGACAAAGTGCATGCCTCCTGGCCTGATGCCAGCTGCTTCAGTAGTGGCAGGATTACTCCTGAGCAGCTGGCTATAAGCATGACCCTTAAGCATGTAGCTATTAAAACCAGCCAAGGGAGGCTGTTAGGTATGGAAGTAACAAGTTGAAAGCCATCTGATTATGGCACTGGATCGTGCTGCAACCCTGTGACTCTTCTGACTGCTTCCTGACTCTGCCTTTGTCTTGTTCTTCTGTTAGGTGTGGAAGTAACAAGTTGAAAGGCATCTGATTATGGCACTGGATTGTGCTGCAACCCTGTGACTCTTCGGACTGCTTCCTGACTCTGCCTTTTTCTTGTTCTTGAACCAGCTTTTGAGTAACTCTTGGATTCTCAGACCCTGCTGTACAGGCTGACCCTTGGACTAGACTCCTGACTGTGCATAACCTTGGACTGGAACATGACTATGCTTCTTGAGTTAGTGCTCTTGCCTTACTTGCTCTGTGTTCCGACAATTGCCCTACACTGTTTCTGGCCTGTGGCAGCTAGCTTCTTTTAGTTTCTTCACTTCGACCCTTTAATCAGAATGTCACAACTGGAAATGTCGGTAGTATAAATGGCCAATGGGTATAGCTCAGAAGGCGGCTAAAATCCAGCAGCAAGGTGTCAGAGGATTCACAATACCATTATTTACCCCTGCTATAACTTTAAAACTAGGAAACAACAAGACAGCTCAATCACTATAGCTTTAAGACTTGAACAAGACGGCTGCCATCAAGTCTGCCAGCCTTTCCAGTCCCTGGTTCCATATCTTGAATATGTAGCCTTCTGATCCGTAAATATGTCATTTACTATTGATTTAACAATATTCTATAAGATAGAAGCAGGTGGGTAGCCGTGTCGGTCTGAAGAAGCAGAACAAAGCTTGAGACCAGTGGCACCTTTAAGACCAACAAAGCTTTTGAAGAAGTGTGTGTGCACACGAAAGCTTATACCTTGAATAAATCGATACTGTATAAGATTACTGCTTATGTGATCTGTTGTATCGAATATACTGCTTATTTAATAACGTCGTTGGTAGTTTTAAGAAATGCAGATTCTTTTTTAAAATTAAGAAATCTCCATTTGGAAAAACATTAACAAGTTACTAAAAGTCTGAAGTCTGCAGCCTAGGACCTGATCAGGTCAGTTAATATCACTGTGAAATTCAGCACACAAAAGTGCGTATGGCACACTCTTGCCACCCATTTCCTATTAACAATCACCAGGCCAGAATGCAGCAGGCGGCACAACTGGCAGAATTTACCCACTAAACTTTCAGCAGCCCTGCCAGGTCTCACCAGTAGACACAGCAACCCTATACCCATAGCACCCAATCCTCTAAACCTCTCCTACATTTTTACTTTCTGTCTGCTACCAGTTTCCATCTAGGTCAGGGGTGTCCCACATAAGGCCCGGGGGCAGGGCTCCTACCTGGCCCGTGAGGAACTGGTGTGAGGAAGGGAAGACAACAGGATGCTTGAGCACATGTGGTGAGTTGTGTGTGTGTTGAAGCGGTCAAGAAATAGAAAGTACTCTTTTGCATTTACCTGTATTGGTACTTGTATTCAATTATAAATTGAAGTTTGATGTTACTGTTCTGCTATGTACAACTTTAATCTGTCAATAAAAATATTTTTTTAAAAAAGAAATAGAAAGGAAATGGCTAGGGAACAGGAATATGACGCTGAGGTAAAATAGTGTGTGTGTGTGTGGGGGGGGAACAGAAGCAAAGGCAGAGAAAGAGGAGGTAGGGTGTTTTTTCCCCTCCTGCCTCCTCCGACCACAGGTCAGTGAGGATTGGAGAAGCCACTACAACTGGGCTGTCTTGTGCATGCCACTCTGAGGGGAAAAGACCCCCTAGCCTCAGAAGAGAGAAGAGATTGAATTTATACCCCGCCCTTCACTCAGCGTCTCAGAGCAGCTTACAAACTCCCCACAGCAGACTCCCTGTGATATAGCTGGGGCTGAGTTCTTTCAGAACTGTCCTTGAGAGAACAGCTCTTACAGAACTATGGCTTGCCCAAGGTCATCCAGCCAGGTGCAAGTGGAGGAGTAGGGAATCAAACCCAGTTTTCCCAGATTAGAGTCCATGCACTTAACCACTACACCAAACTGGCTCTCGAGTGGAGGAACACAGGGAAATTGGGGTGCTGATATCACTGCTGCACATTTGAACAGTCGCAGAGCTGAGTGAGTGTTGAGGTGGGTGGAGAATGGCGACCTCCCTTCTCCTCCCCACACCTGTTCTTAGCCCATGAGGGAAAAGGGGGTCACTGGAGGACAAAAGGCGCCTCCGGGAGGTTTCAGAAACAGCCTCTCCCTCAGGCCTTCCCTCGGCCCCACCGCTTCTGTGGGAAATGCAGGAGGGATGAGAACTGAGGGTGGGGGGATCTGGAAGAGCCTGGTTCAGACCCCTCCCCCTCCTGAGCCAGGTCCCTGTCGTCTGGATCACCCGGGGCTGGTCGCTCAGCCTGGCACACCTCACAGGGTTGTTGTTAGAGGTGGTGGGGATAGGATGGTGGAGGAGGGAGTCCAGTGTGCCTCTTCGAGATCCTCAGAGGATGGGGGAAGAGAGGAAACAAACAGCACAAGACGGATTGTAGCTGTGCTCGGTAGCTGAGGCTGGGCGTATGGGGAGGTGCTGAAAAACTACCTTCTTTACTTGCAAGGATGATGACTCCTCGCCTGAAGGTGCTATATATACAAAAAGGAACTAATTTGTATGGAACTATAAGATAACCCCCTCCCTTATTGTATCCCTTGGGGAAATGATTAAATATATTTAATGGGGCTTTGGATTCCCCAGTAAATCAGCTAGGAATCAATTGCTTTTATTTGTATTCTGTGTAAAAAATAATATTGTTATTTAGGTTTGCCTGTGTCCTTTATAAAGTTTATATCTCTGGTACCTGGCATTACATTTTATGGCATATATGGCCCTCGTAACAAATGAGTTTGACACCCCAATCTAGGTCATTCTTTTCTCCTTGCACCTTCAATCATTTCCTCCAGTCCTGAATTTCACTACACTGCTTAGTTTATTCAGCCAAGCTGTCTCTATTACTCATCTCTCTACCACCCCTGATCTGAACACAGAGTTACTTCTCATTTTAAATGCTGTTGAGTTTCCACAGAGCCCTTGTCTCACTTCGGTGTACTGCTGCCATTGTCCTTTTCATCATGCCTTCTTTGTCTTTCCCAGGACTCCTGTTTCATTGCCTATTCTGCACCTTTCCTTCAGCCATCTGGTCTCCCACATCCACATTCCTTAGCTTCTTTTTCTCCAGGAACCTCTTCCCAGTCCTTAGCCTTCCCCTTCAAGCTACTTGGGTCTGCAGGGCTTTTGTGAGGCTTTTATTCCAACCAAACTAGTGACTTTCTGTTCCCATACAAAAGCTGCTCTGTAAACATTCCTTGTTCCCCATGTAGTTGGAATGCTCAAGCACAATATCCTGTGCCATCACATTGGCTTAACCAATCTGCAACAGAAATGTCACTGCCACAGTACAAAATACGTTCCCAAATGAAAAAAAAATCAGGAATATTCATCTAAACATATGCTTGATATTGTCAACCAGAAAAAATAATTTTAAAAAGTCCTCTCTTCCAAAATTTTTAGGCCTCTTACCACTACCACCACGTTTACATACCTTAATTTCTAGGGAACAAATGATTCTGAAATGTGTACAGTAGCATTACAAAATCAGCTATAGGTTTGACCTACTATTATTCATAATGAAAACATTCAGAATCATGGTTGCCTAATATCCAAGGGCACAGTCTTTCCTAAATTAAATTATCCATATATTATTAATTATGTAGGACTTTACAGGTTAACCTAAGTGAAGAAGGACAGGTGCCTGCCTCAGAGAGCTTGTATTTATTGTGAAGCCATCAAGTTCAAGGTTGGGAGCATTAATAAGACGCTAGGATGCCAATGCAACAAGCAACTAAGGGGGCTTTAATTCCAGATGAAATATTGGAAATACTAGGCAGTCTCAAAAAACAAGCAAAATGCTTCTGACTGATCCCTACACAAAACACGTTTGTACAGGGCACTTGTAAACTGAAATAGCTGACCAAGAATGTTGGACCACATTAGTCTGGTATTTCTCAAAAATAACTTGATGCTTTAGAAGGAGCTGTATTTAAACTCCATGTGTGTGCACACTTGCTGAAAAGTTGTCTTTGCCACTTGGGGTAAAAGTAGCTTAGTCACTAAACCTTGAGAATCATCTGTCATCTCAGCAAAAACTGTAATTAGCTACTAACCTGATTGCTGGTGACAAGAAAGAATGGTCTGTAGGTGATCATGCAAGGAAGGGGCCTCCTCCCTATCCCTTGCATTGGTAATGTAAATCTTGAGAATGCTTACAATTATTTCACATATTCAGAGGCAAGGCAAACTCAGCATATAGGACTAAACTAGAAACCATGTCAATTTCATGTTGAAGGATCAAGGGTTAATATCCCATCCTTTCCCTTTATTTATTTTACTCTCCAGAGGTTTGTTTGTTTGGTTGGTTGGTTGCTAGTGCAGCATGCAAATTTCTCAAAGAAAATTACATGAAACCATTTAAAACTATTTGATGGTGATTCCCATCTTTAGAATTAGGAACTACCATAAATGTACTTACATTATAGGAATATGGTTCTCCTTCCTCCATAGGTTCATCCACCATTTTAATGCCATTCAGCTGCAAAAACAAAAATAGTAAGAAAAGTAAAGTGAAACTATGATTAATTGTGAACAGAAATCATATACTTGTAATAAACCCTCATAAAATGGAAATTTGATAGATGAGGCCTAACATTTCTTCATCCTAGAAAGTGAACAATGGGGGGGGGGACACCACTGGTCTTTCCTATGCAATGTCCACTTTGCTCCTGCAGCATGCGACCACTGACCCAGTATGTATGAACAAACTAGTGCTTTACTTGATCCCAGAGGAAAAAAAATAGAAATGTGTATAAATTACAGAACATAAGCTTGAAGCAAAATACTGAGAGCAAAAACCTGACAGTCACAACTGTATCCTCAATATTATTTTGAATCCTACTGCATCTGTTTATCGAACACCTACTATGTTTAGGACATCTAGAGAAGAAGTTATGTTGTAAACAAGCAAAGCACCCACAAGTGCAGGTTTGGATCAATGAACGTCTAACTCACACTCTGAGTTAGTGAAAGTCTGCTTTTCTATGTGAAAGAACACCACGAGGGCAAAGTGATGATACAGGGTTATAAAAATAACTCGTCCGATTTATGAATATTTAGACAACCATCAAACCAGACATTAGCCATTTTACACTGATGGAGAAACACTATTCTGACCAGTAAACCCTTGCTTCTGCCATGTCCTGGGTACTTATTCTCTGACTAAGTGACCTTGGCTAACATTCTTACATGCACCGAGAGAAACCCAAACAGAAATTTCATACTGTAAAAGATGTGAAGGCTAAAGGACCAAAGGTTTTCGATTTTGCTCCTGGGTAGTATCATATATCTAATTCCAGACTTGGCCCTAGAGTGTGGATCAGAAAGTCCATGGAATGGGGCAATGTACTGATTGGGAACTACTTCTATAAAAAAAGGGTGGGGGGACCTAGGTTTGCAAAAAATCTGAAAAGTTAACAAAAAAAAGCTGAGAGGATAAAAAACCCAAAACAGTACAGTGCTGTCTGTACATACTTAGACAGTACCCTGAATTCAGGTGGCATTTCAGGTTATCAGAGAAGCACAAAACTGATAATGACAGCAGGTATGTGATGTGGGGTGGGAGAGCAGGCGTGGCAAGAACAGAGGAAGGAAAGACAGCCCTGATGCAGTAGTGGACGGTGAGAAAAAATCAGGAGGATACAAGATGACAAGAAAGCAAGTGGGAGTAGAAGGAAGGCAACCAATGGAGAAAGCACAAGAGGAGGAGAAGCACCAGTAAAGAGGAAGTGGGATGTTTCCTCCTCCATGAGTCTTTGTGCATCTACCTTGGGCTACCACTTGCGGGGTTAATAGGATCTGATGAATCTGTGCCAGCAGCTACTGCTCTCTATCTCCAGAGGGCAGCAACAAAAGTGGAGACAGTCCCATCTTTGCAGCTATCCAAGGGCAAGCTGAAAACAATCTGCAACATTTTGTTGTGGGTCCTCACTTGTAAATACTCCACTGGGTTCCATACAAATATTCATATACAGGGACCAATCAATACGCATGTTTGTTCAAGAAGAACCAGAACTTTGAAAATGTGATTTAAATCAATATAATCTGCTTCAAATTCAAAGGTCAAATAAAAAGAAACAGGCCCTGCAGCCTCTAGCAACTGGAAGCTAGGTTATCAATATATATTAGGAAACGTACAAAAATACTTCGGCGAGGCAAGTAATACCAACTTTTAAGAAGTAGGCAGGCACAGTTTTTTAAAAGAATCCTACCTGCAAGTTTGACAGCTGGAAAGGGAGCTCCCTCTAAACCTAATCCTAATATGTTGCCTCAATTTATTAAGAGGCACTACTGAGTTATTTATTTTGTAGCTAAATATGCTCAAACAGAGGAACCAAATGAACAAGGATATGGCCCTGCCTCAACATGTAGAATGTATTAATTAAAAAACTAGAATAACCTGGTATGAGAAATTAGTCATTTTGATATATCATTAACACAATCCCTCCTCCCTAGTGTGGTATGACACTCAAAGCAGCACCCAAAAAATCCCAAGAAACTGGAATTCCAGGAATAAATTTGTATGACTTCAATATTAAAGAACTTTACAAAAGTAGAACACAATCTGTAAAATAATATCTACCAACAGAACTTGTGTAGAAAACGACAATGACTACAATAATGACTTTTCCTTTCCTTTTTTAAAAATTCAATTTAATTATAAAAACAAATAAATTATACAATACAATACACAATTACAGGAGATATCTCCACTGGTCCAAAAAGTGAGATAACCCTACAGATTCAGATTCTAAGTTAACAATTAAAGAGCTCTTCTCCATAGCCATGAGATCTCAAGTTTTAACCTTCCACTATGTTAAAGATGGAGGTTTATCCTTCTTCCAGTTTTGTTGCAATACACAAACATGAGGTCAATAAAACTGAAATTAGCTTAAGCTTTAGTGTATCAATAACCTTACAAGAAGGTAAATCCAATAATTAACATTTGGGATCTAGCTCTAACTTTACATTACAGATCTTATGAATCACTGTAAGCACTTTGCTCCAAAACCCTTGAACAGCTGGGCATTGTCGCCAACAATAGAAAGATCCCACCTGTTTACATTTTTCCCAACAGACATTTAGAATCTTTCTACAGAAATGATGCAACTCTTGCAGGGTAAGATACCATCTTGACCAAATTTTGAAATATAAAGTTTGGATATTTAAAGCCTTTGAGGTGAATGCATATGATGTCCAGAACTCATGCCAGTCATTTTCAGTTAAGGAAACCCCAAGATCTCTTTCCCATATATTCATAACTGTTGCTCTATTCTTATAAATGGTTTTGGTTAACACAGAGCACAGTTTTGAGATAATGCCTTTCTCTACCAGATCACCAGCAAGTATCAATTCTTCAAATGTAGTATCTGCCCTTCTATTTGTTTTCGTAAAACCTGCAGTACAATAAATATTTCTAAGTTGAAAATAAAAGAACCAAGGAACTTTCGAGCCCAGAAAACTTTTTCCCAGGGCTTCTTTCCCAAGAAATTACCTTTATATTGTAAATCAATCAATCGATTGATAGATTGTAAATCATGGTATCTATAACAACCACAATGAAGCCATTCAGAGATTATATTTGTTTGCTTTCCTGGTGGAAAACACTCCTGACCAAGAAATGCTGCAACTATAGAGTTCTCTGGGGCAAATACTTTACGGTATTGATCCCATATTTTAATAGTACACGTCAAATATGGATTTTAAATAATGTCTCTATCATGCATTAATTTGGTTCCCCATATGTATAATTTAGGATTTTTATTATTTCATTCTGGAACCTCTAAAGGGATCTATGATTTGTTGCCATTTGCATAATACTATGGCATCAAACTGTGCTGCTTTCAGAGGCCAAGTCAATATCAAGTTTACTACCTGGATCAGAAGGTACATATTAAGTGCTGGTTTTAAATTAGTCCACCTGGAACTAATTTATCTCAGATTCCACTATTATCATGTCATTTCAACAAATAATGTATCTTTAAAAATACTACTATGAAGTTTCTTTCTCAAATGGGATCAGTGATGTTACTGAAGTCCATATTCCTCAGACTGAGAAGGCAAAGCCTGTTTCATAAAGCCTGTTTTCATTACGACTCTGCATTATTCTCCAGCTTGCACTGTGATCTTAGTCACAGAAGATCATCATCATCTCCTTTCCCCCTCTTCTAACTCCACCTCCAACCCCACTTCTTTGTAGGGATATACAAATGTGGTCCATTTCTTTTTCGTTTTTGTGTTATCACAGACTGTCTTTTCATTTTTGTTCAATTTCTTTTATCCCATTTATATGCAGTTGAGTCACAAAATAACAATGAAAATGCATACATTTTATGGGAAAAATTAACAGAACAACAGATAATTGCATAGATGCCCACATGGAAGAAGCAAAAGTGAAACAATTTTCAGCCAGACCAGCAGGGATGAGAAATTTAATAGCAATCCTAATTACAATCAGTTCAGAAACTCAACATATTCTGATTCTGCACTTAGATTTTTATCTCCATAGAATTCAGGGAACTCAGCATTTGCACAATCTGCAGAAAAACTTCTCTATTCTTTCATGTTAGCTTCTTTTTTAAAATTTGGTATCTATATTTACAATCTCTGATCAAATTCATTAATGTGCTGTAGAATATGGAGGAATCTGAAGCAAACAAGAAGATTTAAGAGTTGTATATATCTACAGAATACAGGAATTGTAACTACCTGTACTGTAGGTGGTCACCTAGAATTTTGAGAGTATAAAGAGCAACTAAAAACATTTAAAAACATTTTACTCTTTCTGAGAAGAGTCCCAAGCAGCCATGTACTGAAATTACAGGAAATTTTGAAACAGGGAGGACTTGTCATAGAAGACAGGTTAACAGGGACGAGATAGTTTCCCCCAGCCTATGCCACTCCTTCCTCATTCCTTAGAACCCTTCCCCAGCCAGCCCCACCTAGTTCTGCTCCTATTTCCCACCATGCTTTGTTTTCCACCAGAGAGCCAGTTTGGTGTAGTGGTTAAGTGCGTGGACTCTAATCTGGGAGAACCAGGTTTGATTCCCCACTCCTCCACTCGCACCTGGCTGGATGACCTTGGGCAAGCCATAGTTCTGTCAGAGCTGTCCTTGAAAAAGAGCAGTTTCTGTCAGAGCTCTCTCAGCCCCACCTACCTCACAGGGTGTCTGTTGTGGGGAGGGGAAAGGAAAGGAGTTTGTAAGCCACTCTGAGACTCCTTTGGGTAGTGAAGGGCGGGGTATAAATCCAATCTCTTCTTCTTCTTCTTCTTCTAAAGCCTTAAACATTAACTTCTAGTGAAAGCTACAAATGTTAAATTGCCTTTTATAACATTATCAACTATTTGGATTGCCCTCATAGGAACTTACAACTCCAAATACTGTCTTTTAACACAGAAGTAGAATCCTCTTCTATGCCAAGTCCAACATTTGATTATTTTCAACAGAACCATGATTTTGAAACCCCACTGAACCACATTAAAGAGCAAATTAAGTGGCTGTTTTCAATAAAACAGAAAGCATCAATAACCTCTCACAACTACCAGTTCTCATAAAGTAATTAAGAATCTATCAAAACTCAAATAACTTCCTGTGCAAGTGCTTACCTGTATTCTTTTTTTGTGTGACTGTTAATGATTTATTCAAGCTACATGGAATTTAGTGGGTTCAACGGCTTGAATATACACAAGAGACTTCCCTTTCCTTTAACTGCAGATCACCATAACACATGCTGCTTTTGAAACCCCACTCAGTTTCAAAAAATAGTGTGCTTTCTGACAAATACAAGTCTTAGGAGCCCTTATATGTATAGAGCTACTTGTGCAGTTCCTTGGAGTTAGGCAAAATATATTAAAATTAATTATGTGCATACAGATCCCTATATTAAAACACAGTTGTAAACTACAAACTCCAGAGCACAACGGAAGACAAGAGGGCCTGGCATGATGTGGTCCATGGTGTCATGAAGAGTCGGACTCGACTGTTCGACTGAACAACAACAAGGTACAATACAAGGGGCTATGAGCAGATGGAAAACAGCTACTAGCACATTTTCTGCAAATGCTTGTACAAGAGTTTGGAGTGCAAGATAGGTTCTAAAGCAACTCTCTCGCCTGTGCAGGAGTTTCTTCTGATTCTATGTCGTGTACAAAAGTTTGCGCAAAGCCTGAGTCCAATGGCACCTTTAAGACCAACAAAGTTTTATTCAAGGCATAAGCTTTCATGTGCATGCACAGTTCAGATACAGTTAAACAAAAAGTCTTCAACCATTACATGGGGGGCGGGTTAGTTGCCAGGAAGGGCTAATTAGAGTCAAGATGCAGATAAGTAACTGGGTGATTATAGCCAAGATTGGATTAAGAAGTCTGGTAAGATCTGTGAACAGCAGCAGATTAACATACAAATACAAGGGTTAGCAAACAAATGTGAGAACCTAGTTTGAGTCCAATGGCACCTCCAAGACTGACAAAGTTCAACTCTGGGTATAAGCAAGAACTGACAGACTTGCATCTTGACTCTAACTAGCCCTTCTTGGCAACTAACACACCCCCCCCCCCGCTATATGTAATGGTTGAAGTTTCGTTT
>NW_015163621.1:188180-200165 GCF_001447785.1 Gekko japonicus
CTCAAACTTTGTTCTGCTGCTTCAGAGACCAACACGGCTGCCCACCTGAATGTATGACAGAGTATTGTAAGATTTAATTTCACTTTGTCATGGACGGCTTCAAAAGGGAATTAGATAAGCATATGGAGCAGAGGTCCCTCAGTGGCTATTAGCCACAAGGTATAGATAGGGACTCTGGGGCAAGTGATGCTCTGTCTTCTTGGTGCTTGGGGGGGGTCAACAGTGGGAGGGCTTCTAATGTCCTGGCCCCACTGGTGGACCTCCTGATGGCACCTGGTATTTCTGGCCACTGTGTGACACAGAGTGTTGGACTGGATGGGCCATTGGCCTGATCCAACATTGGCGTCTCTTATGTTCTTATGTTCAAGTACAAGGTATAAAAACTCCACAAGTTTTTCACATTCAGAGAACACCTCTGCATCCACTCTATCTGTAATCAACAAGAAATAAATGGAGGCATGTAAATACCACTTGTATAGGACTGGCAAGACTCACCTTCACTCAAGAAGAAGAGTTGGTTTTTATACCCCACTTTTCTCTACCCTAAGGAATCTCAACGGGGCTTACAATTGCCTTCCTTTCCTCTCCCCACAATAGACACCTTGTGAGGTAGGTGGGGCTGAGAGGGTTCTTAGAGAACTGACTGGCCCCAGGTCACCCAGCAGGCCTCATGTGGAGGAGAGGGGAATCAAACCTGGTTCTCCATATTAGAGTCTGCCGTTCTTAACCACTACATCACAAGACAGAACCTTCGTAAACTGGAAATTTGTCTCACTCACCTTCTATATCCACACCCACCCATTGCTTATAAATTTGGTAGTAAAACTTTTATGCAATAGTAACATTGGGGTTCTTAGGCTATGATCACATACACTAAATAATCCATTTTCAATGCAGTTTCCAACTGGATTTTACTGTGTGAACTGGCAAAATCCAATCTGAAAGTGCATTGACAGTAGATTGAAAGTGGATTATTTAGTGTGTGTGATCACAGCTTTAGTCTGCAAGGCCAATTGAATGTATCTGTACCAGGTCTGTAGCTACCGTGGGGCCCGCAGGGCCTAGCCCCCTATTGATTTCTATGGGCCCCGCTCCCTAAGCCTCGGCTTTCCCTCCCCCCGGCCCCCTCCCCCTGATTGCCTGTCACAGTTACAGCATCGCACTCATGAATATGAGCCAGCATCTCCCTTTTTGAGCTCATCCACGAGGAGCTGAGTATCTTTAGGACCCAGCAGCAACCAGTGGCTGACCTAGTCACACAGACATTGGTCGACTGCAGCCACTGCAGCAGTTCGCTCTTCCTGTTGGATTTTCTGCTCCAGGCTTCAGAAAAGATTGTGGGCTCATGGAAGGAGTGAGGGAGGAAGCTTGAGTGGCAGGGCAGCATTCCTAGACCTCTGAGGAGCCTTAGTGTGCAGCGCTGTTCAGTCTATTAACATTGGGATTCTGGCTCGCCTCAGAGGAATGCTTTAGTGGGGGCTGTGTGGGTGCGCACCAAACAGAGCCCCCTTGCCCTGGAGCCTTTCATTTAATTAGCTGGTGGGCCCCCCCAAGGCCCCCTCCCCAAAAAATCCCTAGCTATGTGGCTGATCTGTACCTTATATAGCCATTCAAAATAGAAGTTAACAGTAGATGGGTTGGATCCAACCAGCTTTTCTGCCTGTAAAAATGGAAAGTGGGGTCCCCTTTGATCACAGTAGGTATGAAGCCATGAGATATGGGGACTGTAGTAAGGTGGGGACTTTCATGAGATTGAGTGACATTATCTTGAACCATTCAAATATCCACATAAAGCTGCCTCATACAGAGTTAAACCACTGACTCAATGATTCTCTAGCAGTCATATCTTTCCCAATTCTGCTGCCAGATTGTCTGCTGTAGCTAGAGATGCCTAGGAAACAGTAATATGTAGCCCCAAACAGTTTATACTGCTCGAAAGGAAATTTTTCTAAATATTCTATACCTCTTTGTCCCGTTGAAATCGCAATTGTCATCCATTTTAAATTGAAGTGCATGAGATTTGGGTTTTGGATAATCTGTGAGACAGATGGATTTATGCATAAATAACATTTAATATTATAAAATAGGACTTCATCATTTCTAAGCTTCACCCCACTAATTTAATATCCAATTCTAACAGACCAGGTACATATTTATTTATTTTTTAAAAAAACCTATGACAAAATATTAATCAAGCCTCTCTATTTTTATTATTATAGAACAAAGTGCATGCATGCATGCACATGGAAGCTTATACCCAGAATAAAACTTTGTTGGCCTTAAAGGTGCCCCACTGGACTCAAACTTTGTCCTGCTGCTTCAGACCAACATGGCTACCCCACCTGAATCATTCTAGTACATCAAAATACAATTTCCACGTCAGAAAGTATTTTTTTCAAAATACCAGTCACCCATCTAAGTAAGTCCTGAACACTGATATATTTCATTCAAAAACCTGCTTTCAATATTGCATAATTTTTTAAAATGACAGGGAAAAAAAACATGTTAAGGGATATTCCTTTACATACAGGCATTAATCTAGTCTTGCTATTGCTGTTAATTTTCTCCCTTTGGAAGTTTAATACCACTGAAAACTTCCAAGGTGATGATTTCCATACTGCTCACTAACTGTGGGCGATCTGGTGCTTTATAGTCATTCCAATCACAAGGCTTTCAAGTATACCAACAGAAGCATACACAGTAGCACTATGGCACACAGCAGACATTTAACTGGCAGAGAGACTATCAGGCTACAAGTTACAAGAAGCAAACTGCTCAACCAAGCTATGAGGCTGGTATTTTCTGCCAATAAAGGCTATATATCTCCCTCCTTGCCCTGACCTGGATGGCCCAGGCTAGCCTGATCTCCTCAGATCTCAGAAGATAAGCAGGGTCAGCCCTAGTCGGTATTTGGAAGGGAGGCCACCAAGGAATGCTAGGGTCGCTAGGCAGAGGAATGAAATGGCAAACACCCTCTGTTAGTCTCTTGCCTGGAAAACCCTATGAGATCACCGTAAGTTTGTAACTTGGCAGCACTTTCCACACACATCTCCTCCTTGCTAATCAAGCCTTCCTCCCACCCCCCACTTCAGCTTCAATGTTACACAGGTTAAATTTTCAGCTGCGTCCTTTTCCGGCTCCGCTGTACTGGCGCTTGGCGTCATCACGGCCCTCTCTGACGGCGGTTACTCGATGTTCCGTCCTCTAGCCACCAGGGATCGCTCCTCTGGTTGCGCCCGCTCGCCGCCACCGCCACCTTTACGCCATCCAAGCCGGAGCTGATGTCTCGCTGCCGCCGCCGCTATCGCCGTCGCCATCTGTCTTCAACCACCACACAGGCAGGGTGCTCCCCACCCTACTAAGGGTGGGTACCCATTTATCTACTTGCAATTAAGTTGCTTTTGAACTGCTGGGTGGGCGGTTTCTGCATACCTAGAAGTTCATCAAGCACCTCAACATCCCTTCTTGTATGTGGGAGGCCTAGTTTTACTGCTTTTGTTATCAGTACAAGGTCACCCACTTTACTGATAAGGCTGGCTTCCCATGAGGATTCACACATAGCAAACCCCTTACTTCCTCACCGCAGCATTAGATGGTAGTTTGAGTCTGTGAATAAATCACTTTGAATGTAGCCTGTTCACATATTCGGCTGCCAGTCATCAAACCTTGAGTCATCACGAAGTGTACACTTATGTGAAACCCATCACTTATACAAATCATAATGGAAATGTGAATTGGACATTATTACATTTTTAGCCTGCATTCCCACTACAGAGCACCGATCAATGTATGTGTGCGACCCCACCTTGCCCATAAAAATTACCACAACCCTGTCAGTTACATTAGGCTGAGACACCAGACTGGCCCAACATAACAAAATGAGTTTTACGACTGAGCAGTAACTGAACCAGGGTCTTTCTAAAGTACAGCCCCCCTCCATCTAATGTCTAATGTTATTATTTATTTTGTTATTCATATCCACCCTTCTTGTTGAGACTCAAGGCAGATCACATAGTGTAAGTCAAGTACAATCAAAAGGATGGGACTTCAACAGGGTTTGAATTACAGAACTTTAAAAACAAGCAGAAATCTCAAACAGAGCTGAAACAATACATGAGTTTTTAACACGATACATTAAGTGGTACAGAAGCTATCCAGTCCTAAGCATACTTACAGTGCAAGGTAGCAATACAGTAGTGTAGGTCACAGTCCCTACCCCTTTACCAATGCAACTTTCTGACCATTTCATTACCATTCTATTTACCTGCTCAAAAAAGCCTTCTGAATAATTCCATTTTGTATGGTCTGTGAAATGCCAGGAGAGTGAGTCTTCCTAACTTCCTCAGGGAGGCCATTCTATAAGATGAGGGCCGAAACAGAGAAGGCACACGAGGGCGGTTTATACCTGTACCTGCCGAAGGCCCTGCTGGGATGAACAAAGCTGTCATGGCAGAGCATAGGGAGAGAGGCAGCCCCACAGATAAGAGTGACCAGGGTCATGAAGGGCTCTGTATGTGGTAGTCAATACCTTGAGAACTGATCCTGGTAATTGATGGGCAGTCAACTGAGTGACTGCAGAATGGGAATAATTCCATTTTGTATGGTCTGTGAAAAGCCAGGAGAGTGAGAGTCTTCCTAACCTCCTCACGGAGGCCATTCTATAAGATGAGGGCCGAAACAGAGAAGACACATGAGGGCGGTTTATACCAGTACCTGCCGAAGGCCCTGCTGAGATGAACATGAACAAAGCTGCCATGGCAGAGCATAGGGGGAGAGGCAGCCCCACAGATAAGAGTGACCAGGGTCATGAAGGGCTCTGTATGTGGTAGTCAATACCTTGAGAACTGATCCTGGTAATTGATGGGCATTCTTTGACCTTCAATCTTTCCCAGCATCAGGGAGCTACGCCTAGCTCCCAATAATATCCAATCTGCAAGGTTTTGAACTACCTGGAGTCTCAGAATTGACTTTGATGGGAGATCGTACATTACAGTAGTCTAGTCTCAATGATACCATGGCATGGATCCAGGTTGCCAAATCGGCAGAGTCCAGGTAAGGGGACATCTTGTGGCCTAGAGTGAATTAGAAGAAAACATTTTTTGCAGCTGTATTAACTTGCTTCTCCAGTAGCAATGCTGGAGCCAGTATAATCCCAAGGCTCTTAATTGAGTCAGCATCAGAAGACATCTGCCTTCCCAACTAGCATCACTTCTTTCATGTCTGGGTTTAGTTTCAACTTATTTGCTTTCAGTCATTTGGCTACAGCAATGAGGCAGCAGCTCCAGACCTCTATTGCATCACCAGGATATTGATAAGAACATAAGAACATACATAAGAGATGCCAATGTTGGATCAGGCCAAAGGCCCATCCAGTCCAACACTCTGTATCACACAGTGGCCAGAAATCAGATAGAGAGATGTAAAGATAAGTGTCAGCCATATATTGCTGATATCCAATTCCAAAGCTACAAATGATTTCTCCTAATGGTTTTACATAGCGGTTGAATAACATGGGAGAGAAGACTGCACCCTGAGGAACTCCACAAGGCAATTCCCAAACTGAAGATAGCTGGTCTCCAATGGTAATCTTTTGAGTCCAATTTATGAAGAATGATTTAAACCTATCCAAGGCACATCCCCGATAGCTACTTCTGCCTCCAAATGCCTCTATAGGATAGTATGGTCTACTGTATCAAACGCTGCAGGCAGATCTAGAAGGAGCAACAAAGAAGAAGAGAAGAGATTGGATTTCTACCCCGCCCTTCACTTGGAGTCTCAGAGCGGCTTACAAACTCCTCTCCCTTCCCCTCCCCACAACAGACACCCTGTGAGGTGGGTGGGGCTGAAAGAACTCTGACACAAACTGTTCTTTTTCAAGGACAGCTGTGCCAGAGCTTGTGACTGACCCAAGGTCACACCAGCAGGTGCAAGTGGAGGAGTGGGGACTCAAATCCAGTTCTCCCAGATTAGAGTCAGCACACTTAACCACTACACCAAACATGACCTTGGTCTACATTCAGACTTCATCGACTAAAGCCACCAGTGCCATCTCTTTGCTGCAGCCTGGCCTGAAACCAGACTGGAAGGGTCTAGAGACCTTGAATCATCCAGGAGACTGGGCGATAATTAGTAGCATCCTTGTTATTTAGGGATTTGTTTTCTGAGTAGTGGATGGATGGCCATCTATTTGAGTAACTGAGGGAAAGTGTCCTGAATTAGTGACTGACTCATGAAAGCCATCAAGGGCTCATTTATGTGGGTTTTTTATATGATGTTAGCAGCCATGATAGACATAGGCAGGGGTCATTTCCTGCAGGAGCGGAGCTCTGGCAGTAAAGAGCCCAGAGGGCAGGCACATGCAACAAGCCCCACCCCCTGCTCCCAGCAGCCCTCAGTCAGAGCAAGAAGCAGCCAGGTAAGTTGCAGAGCCCCCTGGTCCAAAACAGTCCAGTGGCAACCTTTAAGACCAACTTTTATTCAGGTACAAGCTCTCCCTCCTCTGCAAGGACAGATCTGCACATTCCCCCCCCCCCCGCTAGCAATCCAAAACAGTCCAGTGGAGCCTGAGTGGGGGGTGTTGCCTTCTGACACACTTCCGGTGATGTCAGGAGGTGTGGCATATGCAAATAATTTATGTTAATGAGTTCCTGCACCTCTTTTTCTACAAAATGACCCCTGGGTCACATAGGTACAGTGTGCATGTGACTCAAGCTTTTTCAGCGGCTGCTGCATATCTATGAAACACTCCCACAAGAGGTCTGTGGTCCTAATTCTGTCTTTCAACTGAGACTGTAAAACAGAGCTGTTCCAGAGAGCTTTTGGGGCAGCCTGAGAGCCTGGATAAAGGAGGAATATACAGCCGGTTGACAAGTTTTAGTTTTTAATGTTTTGTTTCATGAAATTGTTTATACTGATTTAACACTACTGTTACCAATCCTGATGCTCAGTGCGCCTGGGAGAAAGGCAGATTGTTGTTGTTCAGTCGCACAGTCGAGTCCGACTCTTCGTGACCCCATGGACAAGATCTCGCCAGGCCCTCCTGTTTTCCGCCATCCTCTGAAGTTGGCTCAATTTCATGTTCGTTGCATCTATGACACTGTCTAACCATCTCATCCTTTGCCGTCCCTGTCTTCTTTGACCTTCAATCTTTCCCAGCATCAGGGTCTTCTCCAGTGATATATACATATATGTTAAATAAAGAGCTGAAAGATCCCCCTGGCTCATTTACAAAGTGTCCAACCACTGTTTGGAGTTACATTTGAATCAAGCCTTTTATCTAGAAATCTTTAATGCTGCCACCAAGTGTTATGGCAGCAATAAGGTCGGATGAACTTAAAAACATATTAAGTAAATCTCTACATACAATAACTACTATTAGCAATTGACCTAGACAGTGCTAAACATAATGAAAGGTTCCTAGCAACCCACATGCATGTGTACACATACACGGAGTACACTCAGAAAAGTGCAACTCCTTTGATCAAGACATTAGCCAAAATTGCATTCTATATTTAGTGAGACGACAACTTAGAAGAATAAAAGCAGATTTAAAAAAAAAAAACTCAAGGAAAACCCCACTATAAAAACAGCTTAAATCATTGATTTCAACCACCTCACAATGTAGGAACCAAGTTGATAGTCTAAGGATGTACTCTTCTCCCACATCAGTTCAACAATGAGAACACATACAAAGGAAGCATTGAACTGGCAAAGCTACAGAAGCAGCAAGGTTCAATTCATATTCATGACAATATTTGCCATCTCTGAATCCAACAGCATTGTCCTAAGTAAACATCCCTTTTGTTATGGCTGAATAAACTCATTTCAGGCCACTATGTTATTTTGGCATTTGATTTCCTTGTGAATTCCAAACAATGAACAAGGAATTTCCCATTTACAAATATTTTTCAAAACGAAAGAAAGAGAACAATTTTAAAAAATGACTGCTGGACCTGAACAATCTACAAAACTGATGCTAGGTCTGAAACGCCTGCACAAATTGTCATTTAAATAACAATTTTCCATTTAAGAGACTACCTTCACTAAATACTGATTAAGATGACTAAAAGGTGAACAGTCCATATAGCAGTACACATATATTAAACTTGTACTTTGTAGTGAAATGCATTTGCTGGTTGGACTGTGTTTGAGAAGACACTCAAAACTTTACAGGTGAAACTTAAGAACATAAGAAGAGGCCTGCTGGATCAGACCCATATTCAGCATCCTGTTTCACACAGTGGCCAACCAGTTCCTCTGGCCAACCAAAAACAGGGCATACAGGCTGAGGCTTTCCCCTGATGTCACTCCCTGACTCTGGGATTCAGAGGCTTACTGCCCCTGAATGTGGAGGTTCCCCTCAATTACCATGGCTAGTGACCACTGATAAATTTATCCTCCATGAATCTATCTAATCCCCTTTTAAACCTATTTCTTCCTGTGGCCATCATTACATCCTCTGGCAGCAAATTCGACATTTTAATAACTTTGTGTAAAGCAATATTTCCTTCTGCTCATCCTGAAACATAAACCACACAAAGTCAGCAAATCTATTGGCGTATGGTTTGATGATTTACTAGGTGATCTACACACGCAAATAAAGACTGTTACTATCATATGCCAAATACTGAGTCCAGTGTGCGCACACACAAAAGCTTATACGCAGAATTAAACTGTGTTGATCTTAAAGGTGCCATAGGACTCAAACTACATTTTATTGCTTCAGACCAACACGGCTACCCACCTGAATCTATATGCCAAACATGTTCAGGAGTCATGATGTTATGAGTACCTGTTTATAGTAAATATTTATTTAGTTGCCAACAAGTCACAACTGACCTGTGGAGACCCCTAGTGGGGTTTGCAAGGCAAGAAACATTCAGAGGTGGTTTGCTGCTGCCTGCCTCTGTGTCACAACCCCAGTATTCCTTGGAGGTCTCCCATCAAAACACTAGCCATGGTTGACCCTGTTTAGCTTCTGAGATCTGACAAGACCAGGCTAGTCTGGGCTATTCAGGTCAGGGCAGAATATTTATAAAATTTCAAAACATTCCCATTCCTTTTAAAAGTAGACAGAACCTGGACAATAGTTCAGTGTATGATGTTAATAGCTAAAAATGCATAAAACTGAACTTACACTCAAATCTTTAACCCAGAAGCAATGGTTTTAGAAGACTGCCATTAACTTTAACATTTACATGAAACTTCAGAACTCTCGTACAGAAGCTTCATATATCTGATGCTGTAGTGTAAATGACCCAATAGAAGCAATATGTCTACACTTAGGTTTAAAACTGATGCCATTAACAGTTAATGCCATTTGAACAGCAAATGTACAAGAGAGGAGAATTAAGCTGAAGCAGGAAACAAGAAGCACTCCGTATAGCATTAACATGCTAAAAGACTTTTGGGTCCAACAGTTTTCTCCAAGTGGGAGGCAGATCCCAAGGAGGCAAAGCTAGCAAGGAAGATACAGAATGGTAATGAAAGGGGGCTCTTATTTCCCATTGCAAAGCCTCTCAATCAGCAATGCTTCCACTCTTTGGTCTTTCAGGTACAAAAGGCTCGTTGTAATACTATGACAGGAGATGGTACCATAAACACTTTGGCCCAAAGTCTTTTCCCCACCCTGGACCTTCTCTCCTTGCTTGGAAGTCAAGACACACGCAAGAAGCCCCACTTGGCAGCGCAATTCTCAAAGTCCTCCTAGATTCAATAGGGTTTACTCTTAAGTAAGCATGCCTAGGACTACAGGTTCCAGAGGAGTAACTGTTGCTGGAATTGTTGCAGGCCTATTAGCTTAAGTAACCCTGTAATATTTTAACAAAAATGAACCTGCCATTTTTCACAGATGGTCTTTAGAAGAAAGCTAAAATTAAGAATTTTTGCCAGTGGGTTATATTTTAACAAGTCTCAAATATAAACACCAATTTTCAGCACTCTAGAGGCAACTGACTGTTTTTATTTAGATAACCAATGATGTAATTTTATTACAGTATTTTTCTAAATTACTAGGGCATAGAGACCATGATTAAGTATTCAATCACTGAAATATTTCAGAAGTGCATACAGCTATAATGGAGAAATGCCTAGTAATTACAGTGCTTAAGAATGGCACTCTGTGGACATACGAACAGAGTAGTAAGGTTACAATCCAGCGTACCAAGGCTACTTAAACCCCATTAAATTCAACCCTATGCACATGCACTCAGGAACTGAGTTCCAATGAACCCCACAGGTACTACTTCCAAGTAAAACATGCATATATGTTCAAGATTTCCAACCCGACATAACTATAACAATCCTAACTTAGGAATGTTCCAGTATCTAACAAAAACTTGCACTACAACCACAGACAAGCCTGACCAGTTTTCCAAAACTGTATTTAGATAAAATCTTTCATTAACATAGCATGTAAATTAGTATTTAAAGCATATATTCAATGTTTCACTTCTTGCCTGGGAATTCTGGAAACCTAGTGTCTACTGCAAAGTCTGACCTAATTTATATTATTATAGCGTAAATACTTGAATATCAGGTAGCACTCAAGGCTAGAATATGATTATTTGCATAGTGTGAATTTTTAAAACTCATATGATGCTCTCAAATTTCCAGCAATAGCCATTTCAGGACAAGGGAGGTGGCAAGAGAATTCACCAACTGTTAAAGAAATTTTCACTGAGGCTGTTGCTTATTTTTGTCCTGAAAATGCTGAGTATCTTTTTCAAAAATTCTATTTGACCTTGCTGCAATTGTCACTAAATGATGCGTATAGCATGTTTGCTTAATGAAGCCTCTGGTCATGTCTGGGGCAGGGAAAAGGTTTAGAAGCCAGACTGTAGTCAGACTGTTAGAATTTAAGCCACCTAAACAGAACAAAAGACATTCCAACAAAACTGGAACAACTAACAAGCGGACATACAAGGCCCCAATATCACAGATAATTTTCTAACATTCTGGCAATGGTAACAAACATACAGAAGCTGGGCATATCAACTTCATACAACACTTTCATACACACTTCATTGGGCACCAATCATCTGAAAAACACCTTGCTGAATCTTAACCATGTACAAGTTGTTTTCCATAATAAATGAGCCCTTGAGAGGGCACGAGGTTTGCCGGCTTCTCCTTGGCCTGGAAACAGTAACCACAGAAGTTCTCAGATCCTCCAAGGACAAATGAGGCCCAAAGTGCAGGTGGCTTACAGAGATAAAGAACTGAATTATGATGGGACAATTAAATGTAGAGATTGTAAGTAGTGTGTAGTCTTTAAGCAAAGCATGGGGCTTCTAAATCTTATAGGAGATGGTGAATGGTATTAGTAGCTGGAGATTTCTGGAAAACAGAGGACTCCAGAGAGGGTCGTCACTAGTCCCTTATAAGGTTTACACAGAAATCTGAATTTTCACTCCATACTCAAAAACACCTTGTATTTTTAAAATGGAATGCCAGCACCACTCTGACAGAACTGATACACAAAATATGATTGGAATTTGCAAGTCCTCAAAGGCTAAAATTAAAAGACACAACTCAAGGACAAAGTGTCACAGGGATACCTGTGCTGCTGAAGTTTGACATTCGAAAAAGGGTAGCGGAATGGCTGAGATGGAAAAACCACTAACTTTCAGATTTTGGGATATCAGATGCAGCAAAACCCTCCAACCACAGCAGTCTAATGAACACAAAAATACCAAAGTAAAGAGAAGCAGCTACAGCCCCCCCACACACACTGCATCTGTCAGTGTGGACAATGCACAAGAGAAAGACTTCAGTGCTGTTGCAAACTACTGATGTTTGAGAGGCCAGGTGTAAACATGTGCTGTTATTATGGGTTCTGTTGCAGCAGCGGTGACGCTAAGAGGATGGTTGGTGACTCTTGGGGGGGACCTATCAGCTCCCCAAAAAATGGAGAAGCCACAGTCCCATAAACTTGGTCCCTAGGCCCTAGAGACTCATTAGAATTACTAGGCTGGTGAATAATTG
>NW_015163621.1:200176-200681 GCF_001447785.1 Gekko japonicus
AGGGGCTCTTTTAAATTGCGTGGGTGGGGGAAAATGGGGGGGGGGGGGGAAGAGAAATAGCTATTGGTAGAAAAGAGAATGAAAGAGCCCTGGGTACATCAGGCTCCATACTACAAACTGCTAACCAGAGAAAGCAGCCTTGAGCCTGGTGGAGCAGAGAGAGACAGCTGTTCATTCAGGACAGGAAAGATGATATCACCAGGTATGAAATTAGAAGTGTCTGTGAAGGTGAGAGTTCTGTGGAGGGCACGGGCCACGTACCTTGAGGCCAGGTAAGATAACAAACAGCCCACTACGGGGGCAGAAGCCACACGATCAAAGTGCAATAGAGGAACTGTAGGGAAGTCACTGCAAGCGTTGCGGGGGGGAGATCACAGAAACGACGAGGCCCTTTTTTTCTTTTCTTTTTTAAGGCGAAAAGGGCAAGAGGTGCCGTTTTTTCCAGAGCGCGGAGAAGCGCGGGACAGAGTTATTGCGGAGAGAGGGGGGTGTCGAGAAGGACAGG
>NW_015163621.1:200797-228829 GCF_001447785.1 Gekko japonicus
TGTCTGCTGTGGGGAGGGGAAGAGAAAGGAGTTTGTAAGCCGCTCTGAGACTCTGAGTAAAGGATGGGGTATAAATCCAATCTCCTCTTCTTATGTCCGTTGGTGGTCTCCCATCCAAATACTAACTGGGGCCAACCCTTCTTAGCTTATGAGATCAGATGAGATCAGGCTAGCTTTGGGACAGGAAGATGTAGAGCAATGTAACTGAAAGACAGACACTGCTGAAGACTCCTCCATACATCTGTTCCTTTCCTGCTTCACAGCAAAGATCCACTACGTGGCTAAGTGGTGGTTCACACCTGAGGGCCTTTGCTCGATGACCAGTGATGATTCTGAGATGTGAATAAGGCACCCGGAATCGAATGCTGCATGTCGAACGATTTCTTTATTGAAAATCTGTACGCCACCTCTCCAGACCCGATCAGCTCACAACTCAACCCGGAAAACAAACAACAGTGAAAACAACTTTAAAAGCAAATCATAACAATATCAGGAAACCACAAAAATCAATAGAAAGACCCCATGGAAACGAGCCAGGACACAGAAGCACATAAAGCAGAGCCATCTAAAATGGTCCTGATAAAACATCAGTTTGGGAAGTAACCATAGGACAGCTGTATTGGAGGGTTCACTGGTGCGGTTAGTCCAGTTCCCGCTAGTTAGCAGAGTGCTTGAATAAAGCTACAAATGCAGTAGCATCACTTTACCAGGTTACTCAGCTTACAAAGCTACACAGAGCCACATTGCAAGTTTAGATGAGAAATGCTTCTCTCTTTATTTGAGAAGTATACTTTGGATAGGAAAGAGTAGGGACAGGATAGCGTGCTCACTTACTAGCTAAAGGATGGAAGCAGAGTCGCTTTGTAAGCTGATTAACCTGGGCCCCAGTCACACGGACCAGATGGGGGGGGGGGGGGGGGGGGGGAGTGGCTTTTAAAGCAAAACAAAGCGCCCACCTCCCCCCCCCGATTTAGAAAGCGGCGCTCGCGTCCGGGGAGAAGCCGCGAGGGTGTTGCAGGTCAGGGCTGTGAAAAGGAGGGAAGAGGCCCGGCGCTGGAGAGAAAGGGAATGAAACGATGGGGGTGAGGATGGGACGGGAACGTATGGGTGAGGCCGGAATGCGAAAATTGTGTGCATAGTTTTTGAGGAGGCGTGTGCAAGCACTTTTTTAAAAAAAAGTTCTCTGCGCGTGTCGAGAGTGCCTTCTCAACGTTAAGAACTAGAGTCGCGTTCCGATAGGCTGCCATCAACTGAAAGGGGAACAGCGGTTTGCCTCAAGCCTGCAGAGAACAGCAGATTTAAAGAGAATGCGGGGTAAAATATGATGGCTAGTGCCCAGCATAGACATTTGGGTGAATAAATACTTAACATTTTGTTGTTGTTGTTCAGTCACACAGTCGAGTCCGACTCTTCGCAACCCCATGGACCAGATCTCGCCAGGCCTTCCTGTCTTCCGCCTTCCTCTGAAGTTGGCTCAACTTCATGTCCGTTGCATCTATGACACTGTCTAACCATCTCATCCTTTGCCGTCCCCGTCTTCTTTGACCTTCAATCTTTCCCAGCATCAGGGTCTTCTCCAATGAGTGCTTTATAGTGCTTTTTCTAAGTGCCCAACACACATGCAGAAGAGGGATGTGGTAGAATGGAAGGAAACCAGCACAACAAGCCAGGAGAAGGAGCAGAACCTGCTGGGCTGATCTTCTGGTTGCCTGGAGTTCTTTGTGTGTCTTTCTGGTGTTTGTTTTTAATTATATATTTTATACGTTGTATGCTTTTATATATTTTATACGTTGTACAAAAGTGCCATTCTGTAGTGCAGGAAATGTGAGACAAATATTTTAAAAATCAATAAAATGACATTGTGAAATTATATATTTAGTGGAGAATAACATAATCCAAGAAAAAGCAACGGTTTGTTTTATGTTTTGCACAAATGTAATGATGTTTTTTCCATCCGGTAGTAAAAAGCAAGCCAAGGACTCTCACGTCAGTGCATTCCAGAAGTGTTGTTTTGGAATTAACACAGTGCAAACCACTCTCCAACCTGTAATCTTCTGTCCTTCACAGTCCCCGCCTGGAAGTCATCTGCCCGCCTTACTTTTAAGAGTTCCAAAACAGCAACATTCTTTTTTTTTTCCATTTAGAAATTGTGTCTGCCAGTGCAGATGAAATAAGAGGTGGCCATTATATTTTCTGTTTGTTAAGGCTGTATATTGCAGACCATGATACACTCCATATCCATCAAGGAGTTTCATTGTTCCTGAGGGGGGGGGGGGACTACAGGTATCTTGGTACGAGGTCATGCTCTACAAGAGTCAGAAACAAGCCAAGATAAATCATAGATATTTACCTGTAATGGTCAGAAAAACAAACGTGTGTGAATGGACCCTAAGCGATAATTTGTGCCAGGGATCAGCTCTGGCATCTGTTTTCACTGCCCAGGCTCATCCCTTGGATATATAAAGGGGAAAGTAAAAGGATTATTGAGGAGTTTCAGAGTGCATTTCACTTACTACTGTGTAGCTTCTGGGAGTCACCCCAAAAGCAGAGGTGAAGGGAGGGTTCCAGGTCAGGAGATATTCAGACAGACTAAGGTCCCCATATCTCATTTTCAAGCAGTTAAACACTGACTACACAGGCATATCTTTATTTCATTTTCACAACAACTCTTGAGATGCATGGTTAATCTCAAAGCGAACATGGCATACCAAAGGCCACCCTGATATTCACGGCTGAAAGGAGATTTTGGCATGTATCATCTACAGGGCTATTTTTGGGCAGGAACGGAGTTCCGGCTGGCTTCCGAGTTGGCCACGCCTACAGCCAAAACCTCTGTGCATGCATGGCTACAGAAGGAAGGCCTGGAGAGCAACCCCCCCCCAGCGACTCTGAGGCGGGCAGGCTGGGGGGGGGGCCTGGAAGGATCAAGGAAGCATTTAAATGCCTACCTGTGCCTCCCCTCCCCTCCAAGGGCTGGCTTGCCCGGGCTCCCCGCAGCTGAGGGGTGCCGGGCATGCCAAGGGAAGGCATGGGGTGTGGCCTAATATGCTAATGATCTGTGATGTCAGGGATGTGGCCTAATATGCTAATGAGTTTCTGCTGTTGGGTGTGGCCTATTATGCTAATGAGTTCCTGCTGGCCTTTTTCTACAAAAAAAGCCCTGATCATCTATATCAAAATGTTGCTTTCTACAGACTGTGTGGCACCAATCTTTAACTCATGATCTTCCCATACTGTGTATAGTGGCATATTAGTGCCTGTTACCGGGACTGGCATTGGTAGTGGGGAAGTCAGGGCAGTGGTCTGCAGAAGGCTGGGGTGAGGTGTCCGCTGCACGGTCCAGGGTGCCGGCTGGTCAGGCAAATGGATCAGATGTACAGGTGGGAGCATGGAAGAATCACTAGCTTCATTCACCTTCAGGGGGTACAAAATACTGCCTTTTGGTTCCTGTGGGTGTTGTTTCACTCCCCAGCCTATGTTCTAGAGCAGCAGTTACCAACCTTTTTGGTAAGGTGACCCACCAGTTTGGTGAAGCGGTTAAGTGCGTGGACTCTAATCTGGGAGAACCGGGCTTCATTCCCCACTCCTCCACTTGCAGCTGCTGGATGACCTTTGGCAAGCCATAGTTCTGTCAGAGCTGTTCTCTCAAGAGCAGTCTTCTCAGATCTCTTTCAGCCCCGCCTACCTCACAGGGTGTCTGTTGTGGGGAGGGGAGGGGAAGGGAAAGGAGTTTGTAAGCCACTTTGAGACTCTGAGTGAAGGGCAGGGTATAAATCCAATATCTTCTATCAGTCAAAATTTACTTGGTAGGGTGAGCCATCCAGGGCTTGCCAAGGTTTTTTTTTTTTTTTGCACTCTAGGTAAACTATGACCTTGGCAACCATCTAGTTCAGCATTCTGTTTTCTGCAGTGGCTAACCTGATGTTTCTGAGAAGCCAACAAACATCGCACAAAGGGTGCCGCTGCTCCCACTATGAACCCCTAGCAAGCAGCATTCTGACATTATTGCTGTTTATTATTTATTGGACTTCTAGCTCACCCTCCCTTGCGCAGCCAGGTTCAGAGCAGGGTGCAACAAGTTAAAACAATCAGATTATTAAAACAATTCCATACAGTAAGAATCAGAACTAAAATCAGACAGTGCCTTAGGCACTAATCACACAGTATCCAGGTGAGGTTGTGCAGCTATGTGGTTTATATAGTCGGTACACCGTGCAATGAGTGGCGGAATGGGGGGGGAGCTGGAGGAGGCTAAGATGGAAAACCCCACTGCCTCGACTATATGCCTGGCAGGACATTTCTGTCTTATAAGCCCTGCGGAACGGAATAAGGTTTCGCAGGGCCCAGACCTCATCTGGAAGGGTGTTCCACCAGGGTGAGGTCAGAGCCAAGAAGGCTCTGGCCTGAGCTGAGGCAAGACGAATGCTTTTGGGGCTGGGGACCGCCAGGAGGTTATTGTTCATAGAGCACAGTGCACTCTGGGGAGAGACGGTCCTATAGATATGTTGGCCCCAGACCGTGTAGGGCTTTGAAGGTCAAGACCAAGACCTTGAACCCCGTATTCAACTTGAAGCCAGTGCAGCTGGCAGAGCACCTGTTGTTTATGGGCTCTAAAAGGAGTGCTTGTAAGCACACGCGCAGCTGCATTCTGGACTAGTTGCAGCTTCCGGGTCAATCTCAAGGGCAGCCCTGCATAGAGTGAGTTGCAGTAGTCACCTAATTGCAGTAGATGAATGTTGCATGGATCACTGTGGCAAAGTTGGGGCGATACAGGAAGGGGAAAATGCCAGTCTTGGCAACATTTGTGATCTGGGCCTCCACTGAAAGGGAGGCATCCGGAATCACTCCTAAGCTCTTCACAAGTGTCCTCGGTGTCAGGGGCTTACCATCACGGGATGGAAGTTGGCATCCCAAACTGGGATCTCCCCAGCTCAGCCACGGAACCTCCATCTTTGCCAGATTCAATTTCAGCCAACTCTGCTTCAGTCAACCAACCACAGTCTCTAGACCCCTGGTCAGCTTGTGTGGGGCGGCATTTGGTCGGCCGGCCGTCAACGGATGTAGCTGGGTGTCATCAGCGTACTGGTGGCATCCCAGCCCAAAGCTCCGTATCAGCTGGGCAAGAGGGTGCATGCAGATGTTAAATAGCATGTAGGTGTTAAATAAGATACACAGCCTTTCCATACGAAGCTACATTCCAGCCTTTGACCACCCTTTCCCTCTCCATTAACCCCCTCTAATCTCCCCTAAGATTCTAATAAGAAATTCACTCTAGTAACCATCAGGACACGTTTTACATGCCAACATGTAAAGAAAAAATACCAGCTAATGTACAACATGGGCAGATCTTGGCTTCCAGCATACAAAACAGAGCAATGGAAAGGGCAGGGACAGCCATTAGGGAGGGCTGGCGTACAACACACCCTCAGAGGCTTTGCGACCAATGCTCCATCTAAGCTGTGGAGTCTTGTGAGCAAAAATTCTACTTTATAAGCTACTGGCATTATACACACACACACACACACACATAACACATATATATACTTTCAATTTATGAATCACTTTCCCCAGTGGGCTCAAAGCGATTTACAGTTACACATTATAGACAGGGGACTAACAATGTTCATAGGGGATAGGGAAGACAACATATATTCATTTAATTGCACACGCCGTCACTGCACGGTGTAAACGTCTTCTGGCTTGGCTCAGTCATTTTCCAAACGGCTGCTTTGTAGACCAGGCTTCAGGACCCGTATGTCAATCGCCACACTGCCACCGCCTGGTTGGAAACATCCACTGCAGGGATTTTTGTAGCCGAGAAGTTCTTTCACATTTTTCCAACCTCGACCAGGAAGTCCCGACCATCAGCTAACACCCTCCCACATTAAAGTTGTGAGCAGGAGATTTGGTTCCTGCATAACTTAGTTTGCTCTGGAGCCATCCTCCCTGAGCCAAGACAAAAATGTGTGAGCTGGAGGCTAAAAAACTGTGAGCTAGCTCACACTAACTCAGCTTAGAGGGAACACTGTTTGTGACTCACTTTTGGGAAATGGCTGGGAAACGTTGCTCTAGAAGTTGGTTCTTCACTCTCTCTCCTCATTCTTCAAGCCCACCTCCCTCTGGGTCTTCCTTTTCAGGTGGCTCACCGGCATGCATTCTCATCCCACTCGTAGACATCTTGCCTCTGATAACCTCAGCACCGCCTCCCTCCTGGCCAAAGTATGCTCCAGCATCCCCATAGGTACTCTCCAGAGGTACCCATGCTCAGGCATGCTATACGCGGCCTTGTAACCAATGCTCCCTCTAAGCTGTGGAGTCTCGTGAGCAAAAATTCAACGTGGTGAGCTGCTGGCATTAAAGTCGTGAGTGAGCGATTGTGGCTACTGCATCAATTAGTTTGCCCTGGAGCCATCCTCCCTGAGCTGAAACAAAAATGTGTGAGCCGGAGGCTAAAAAACGGTGAGCTAGCTCACACTAACTCAGCTTAGAGGGAACACTGCTTGTAACAGGAACTCACTTCGTCTTCCCCTGTGCCTCAGTGCTCTCAACCTCTGCCAGCCCCTGCTGTCCAGTCCCAGCAGGTACCTGGCTGCCTGGTGAGCTGTCCTGCCACACAGCATACCATTGAGAAGTGGGGTGCCTTGAAAATTAAGCCACAAAACTGAATGCATCTTTTTGTCCAGTGGAGCAGAAGAGACCCTGCTGTACTGATCCTTCCCTTCTCTCTTCAGGGACACCATCCTGAGGTAGGGGGTGAGGAAGCACCGGGGTTTCCTGGGTGAAACTTAGTTGAACTCTTCCAAAGCCTTGGACACAAGTGGTGGTTCAGCATTGCCAAAAGCCTTTTCAGTGTCTGTTGACATTGTTTCTTGTGTAATGGACTGGTTTTATCATTCTTATAGTTTAAAGTTTTTACTGCCTACTAGATAAAAACCCAGACTGATCCATAAGAAGATAGTTATGTAGAACTTTATTTACAGGGCAAGCCTAAGCAGAGTTATGCCCTTCTAGCTCCACTGAAGTCAATGAGCATAGAAGGCTATAACTCCACTGCCACTGTTGGGTAGTGTAGAAGCAAAGATTTAGAATTGATATTTAACAATGAGATCTGCCTCTTTGAGGTTACCAGTGAAGGATCTCTCTTTTTTTTTTACTGTGCTTTCACTTAGCTTTATTCAACAACTTTGAAAATGTTCCAGTTATCAAAATCCCATTCCTCTCTGTGAAAGGCTCTGCTAAGATGTCGACAAAAGTTTTATAATAAAACGCAAATCCTGTGTTGAGCTTTAAACGTTTTAAAGCTCTACATAGATCTGTGAATCATTCTAATAACCTTCCATGTTAGAATAAAACATCCTATAGATAACATGTTATTAAATCTTGTAGATCAGATTTATACTGATTTTTATAATAGTTCACGGTCTCCTCCAATATCTTTTATTTTCAGCAATGTACAGTCCATCATCCTTTCTTATTGCTGGATCTGTTGTTTTCTCACATTCTAATCTGAGTCAATATGCTAGCATCTTATTGTGCTCATCCCTTGTTTGAAAATATTCTCAGGCTGCGGTCACACGGAGCATTAGCCACGCTACAGAGACGGAAGATAGGTGGATTTTCCGGGCGCGATCACACCGCAACATCTGGGAAGCGTAGAGCTCCTGTGGCGAACCCGAGGCTTCCCACCGAAGATGCGGAGATAAAAACTAGTACCTCCAAGGTACTAGTTTCCGGAAACCGCGGGGCAAGGGCTGGCGTCTGATTGCGTTTCCGGTGGTGGAATCCGGCGCCCGCCCATGTCCCTTCGCAAACAGGTTTTTCCCCCCCAAGTCTCCACAAGATGCGCTCAAGCACCCAACGGCGCATGCGCACAAAGAGGAAAACGAAAGTGCCGTTTCGGCTTTAAAAAAATGACCCCATTTGTCATGGCAGCGGCACCTAGCCATTGCTGGTGTGATCGCGCCATGCCACTTCTTTGCTGCGCTGCAGGATCGTCGTGTGATCGCCACCCTCGCTTACCCACCAGCACCGAGGGAAGGACCCGTGGTGTGCTGCTGGCGCGTCTGATCACGTAATCGCAGATCAAACTGCGCCGGGGCAATTAGCCACGCCTCCCCCCCCCCGCGATATCTGGCCCATGTGACCAGGGCCTCAGTCTTGTAAAATCAATCCTGAGTTAAAGTCAATGCATCAATTTTCACTTACTCCAGAATGATTATCAGCAAGAGGAATAGCCAATGTAATGCCACTGGAGCACCGAGAAGGCCCTGCTGCTGGAGACTGCAAAACTTGCATCTATCTAAGATAGTGCCTTGCACAGGATCCCCTTGACAGATCTTAAAAAGCAGGAGGGTTCATATAGGACTAGACAGATTCAGTGGCTTAGAGTGTTAAAGGGCCTTGAATTGTGCTTGGAAACAGATAATTATTTTGGGTCCGTTGATGTTTCCGCACCGTCTCTGTGGACGGTCCCACACAGAGTACATTGCAGTAGTCTAATCCAGAAGTCAACAGAGCATCACTGACCATGACAATGCCGTTCTGTGCAGTATCAGGCGCGCCCAGCAGCAAAAGGCCCTCTCTGTCACAGCCACTACCTTATCATCCAGAAACAAAGCTGGTTCCAAGAGAACTCCTAATCTGTGAAACTGATCGTTCAAAGAAAGTGTAACCTTCAGGTTATCTTCATCGTTTTAAACCCATATTCCTCACCATCAAACATTTAATAGTATGTTAATTGTCCATGAGAAGCTGCTGAGTACATTTCCCTTATCACTGAGTAGCCACTGGGAGTAGCCTTGGGGAGACCCCCGTGCACTGGGGATGAGTGTTTCAAGATCATTAGGAATCATCTTCAGATTGATCCCAATATCCATTTTTTCTAACAATTTAACATTTTCTGTAAGAATACTTAGGCATGTTACAGTCCATGCATGTTTCCTTTCAGCTTCTTTATTTATTTCATTTATACCCTGCTTTTCTGTCCAATGGGGACCCGAATGACTTACAGCATTCTCCCTTTCTCTATTTTATCCTCACAAGAACCCTGTGAGGTAGATCAGACTGAGACTGATCACCCAGCAAGCTTCCGTGGTAGAATAGGGATTCAGACCAGGGTCTTCCTGATCCTAGTACCACTAAAACATGCTGGCTCATTTCAAACATCTCTATGGTGTAGGTAAATCACAAGGCAACATAAGAACATAAGAAAAGCCAATGTTGGATCAGGCCAATGGCCCATCCAGTCCAACACTCTGTCACACTGGCCAAAAATACCAGGTGCCATCAGGAGGTCCAGCAGTGGGGCCAGGACACTAGAAGCCCTCCCGCTGTTCCCCCCCCCCCAAAGCACCAAGAATACAGAGCATCACTTGCCCCAGACCGAGAGTTCCTATCTATACCTTGTGACTAATAGCCACTGATGGACCTCTGCCCCATATGTTTATCCAATTCCCTCTTGAAGCCGTTCATGCTTGTAGCTGCCACCACCTCCTGTGGCAGGGAATTCCACGTGTTAATCACTCTTTGGGTGAAGAAGTACTTCCTTTTGCCTGTTCTAACCCGACCGCTCAGCAATTTCATGGAGTGCCCATGAATTCTTGTATTGTGAGAAAGGGAGAAAAGTACTTCTTTCTCGACCTGCTCTATCCCAACATGACTGATCCAAGACCATGCTGTGAGATTCATGGCGGGCAGAGCAGAGGCTTTCATGTGGATCTTCTTATCTCAGCTTTCAATGCACTGCATAGCATCAAACTTCAACATGTGATAGTCTATAGCAGGCATCCCCAACATGGTCCCCGTGGGCTGCCTGTTGACACCTTTTCTGGCCCCGCCCAGTGCTTTTAGGAAGTGGGCGGAGCCAGGTAGGGCTTTTGCCCAGCAAGGCTTGTGATTGGCTGTGCAGATTTTTTCTAAATGTTGCTTTGGCAGAAGCTGCCACCACAGCACAAGGATATACACTGTGTGACTGAAGTTAAGATGTGGTAGTTGTTTTTTTGGCTGGCTCCGCCTCCTTCAGCGGCCACTTTGAGGCAGCCTTTTCGTGGCCATGTCAGAATTCCAAGCGTGCCCACGGGCTCAAATCAGTTGGGGGCTCCTGATCTATAGCGCTGATTCGCAGGCCGTGTGCAGAGGCATAAGAGCACTATAGATAGGATATTAAGTATATCTAAGCCACCATGATGGATGTATCTGCACTGATCCCTTCGTATATTTGGGCAATGATGGCATCCTAAGGTAAGGCGTGAGGAAGCACCAGGATCCCCCGATGAGGCCCGCCACAAAGATGATGAGCAACAGCAGAAGCACATGGCCATAGTCCAGAAAGCCTTCTCTGCATTCCTAAGCACTAACTGAGCGGGCAAAGGGGAGGTAGGGTATTGGCATGGTGAGCAATATTAGTTAGGCTCTCTGGCCACGGAAAAGGGGATGGCCGCTGATCGTTGTGAGAGCTGACGGAGAAAATAAATACATGCAGGGGTCATTTCCTGCAGGAGCACACAGGAGCGGAGCTCCGGCGGTAAAGAACCCAGGGGGTGGGCACATGCAACAAGCCCCACCCCTGCTCCCAGCAGTCCTCAGTCAGAGCAAGAAGCAGCCAGGTAAGCTGCAGGGCTTCCCCCGGCCCCCTGGTCCAAAACAGTCCAGTGGCACCTTTAAGATCAAGTTTTATTCAGGTACAAGCTCTCCCTCCTCTGCGAGGATAGATCTGCACGTCCCCCCCCTCCCAATAGCTAGCCATCCAAAACAGTCCAGTGGAGCCTGAGTGGTGGGTGTTGCCTTCTGACACACTTCCGATGATGTCAGGGGGCGTGGCATATGCAAATGTTATGCTAATGAGTTATGCTAATGAGCCCCTGCACCTCTTCTTCTACAAAGTGACCCCTGAATATGTGCATCTTTTTGGCAACAAAGGTGTCCTGGTCCTCCAACGGCAATCCAGAAAAAAAAAGAGTAATAAAACCTGAGCTCCAGGAATCGGAAAGTCTAGGAAAGTTCTGATATACAGCGTAAGCCACAGATTTATCCCCAGCCTTTTCTTCAGTGTTTCCAGGGTGGGGAAAGCAGTGTATCACATTACTCAACAGCCCACGTCACAAGAAAATTTCTCCCCAGTGTTTAGTCTGACACCATTACATGCAGAGATATGTATTGATATCACCACCCTATTAGTCTCATTAAATGAGAAAAACCAATCTCTTTGGGAGGGAGTGATTTAGAACTGGGAAGTGTCAGCCAGGTGGGATAGACCTGGGAAGTGTCTGCCTGGTAGGACAGGATCCTGCTTAATCTTTCCTTGCTCCTCTGCCACCCCAACTTGCTGCTGCATTTCTCCTTGGAGGGGGGGGGGGTTAGGGGTGTGGCCTTATGACACACTTCCGGTGATGTCAGGGGGTGTGACATATGCTAATGAGTTATGCTAATGAGTTCCCCTAGCTCTTTTTCTACGAAACAACCCCTGCTAAGCCCATTGACTTCAGTGGACTTAGAAGGGTGTAACTCCATTTCGGATTGCACTGCCATGTTATTTAGGCCAAGCCGTTGTCCCTTTTTCTTCCTTTCCTACCCTCAAGGAACAGAGCAGGGAATCCTTTTGATACCACTTGAAATGTTTATAAATTGTCAACTAGGGATGCATTTGACACTGGACATACCTTGTTCATAATGCCCACTTTTAAAAACTTAAACACCACATATGATCACCACAGAGGCATTGTGGTCAAAGTGCTGGACTAGGATCTGAGAGACCTGGGTTCAAATTCCCACTATGCTGTGTTGGGCGACCTCGGGCTAGTCACACTCTCGCAGGGGGGTTGAGACGATGAAACCTACATGAGAGGATCAAACAGAGGAGAGGAGAACACTGTCAGCAACTTTGGGTTCCCAAGGGGGAAAAGAGTAGAATATAAATTTTTAAAATGAAACATTTCAAGTAGTTACTCTTCTGCAGAATTGCTGCATTCAGCATGGCAGCTGGACCTTTGCTCTGTCTGACGGACATTCACAACTCACTGGTTTGCATGGATTACATGTGTCCCATGAGCAGGACTTGCAGCATTTGAAATCAGCTCCATTAGAGCACATGTGCTGCTTTGACGCCTGCACAGCCATTCGCATTCATCTTGCTGGTACATTCTCAGGAATGAACTCTCAGGAGTGAACTATATTCTCACAAGTGAACTGCAATTCGCAGATGGCAATGTGTGAAAGCATTAAACCACCGATTTTCAGCTTTGGGAATTAGGCATAGGAGTAAACTGAGCCAGGCTAGAATGCCAGAAAGACACCATGCAGTTCCTTCCCCCTCAAGCAGATACACAGACACGCACACTTCCTAGCAGGATGGGGTCAAGCTAGGGTTGCCAGGTGATGATGGGTACACATTTGTCGTTCGAGTGTAACTGGTTTGGCGGCTGCAGTCAGGGTGACCCAGTCCCTGGATTTGTTCTGTTTGGCAGCAAACAGCCGGAGCAACTTGTGAACAGGTTTGCAGCCGCACACTGGCTGTGCTTGCCAGGTTTTTTGTTGCTTCGGCATGTGAAGGCAACTAATCAGAACAGCCCTTGCTCACAATGCAATTGCACGCCTAGCAGAAATTGCAAGGAAGAGCTTTTTCTGGAACACTCCATCCTCCATTACAGAGGCCACACAGCACATTTTAAAAATTAAATTAATGTGGTTTTTTTTGGTCCAGCATAATCAAGCAAAGCACTTGCTTTCAAAGGGGGTGGAACATCGGTGGCGAGTGAAAAACTTCGATGGCGAGTGGCGAAAAATGGCGATCGAGCACAACATCGGCGAGCTGTGACCAGACGTCGGCAGGCGGAGCCAGGAGACGCAGGGGAGTGTGAGGCGCAGGCGGAGCCACGATGGACGGAGCCAAGGCTGCGCCAATACGAGCCGTGCACCGAATGGACCTACCAGCCGACACCGAGGATCGCAAGAAGGAGAACGGAACAAAGTGCCGAGCCAGCAATAGCCAGCAGCCGAACCAGGAGTGAGAAGTACAACAACTCCTTCCACAGGGTGCCGGTAGGGTAGTCCCCACCCCGATTGAAATGTGGCCATAGATAGGGTTAATTAAGAATACTGTAAGCTGCTCAGAGACCCCTGGAGGGGTTCGAGCGGGATAGAAACCGAAATAAATAAATAAATATAAATAAATAAAAATTTTCTTTTTGTGCTGTGCAATTTTGGGGGTTTTTTTCCATTCTTTTAATTTTTAAGAGACAAGAAAAACAGATACAGGGGCTACACCCACAATTCCCAGGGTACTTTACAAAAGTGTGCCTATGTGCAACTCTCCACGTCTAAACAGATTGTTAGCCATTACCATTGTTAAGGAATACAGAAAAGAACAATGAGTGGTAGGACTTAAAAAGATTTGCCACCAGTTCATATGCTTGATTATTGATTTAACTTTGTTTTGGCTATGGAGCAAAGCAATAATCAGAAATCAGCTGTTGGGCAGAAATCTCCGTCAGGCTATGTGGCCATGTGCATTCTGCCATAGTGGCCTGTGCTGGGAAAGAGGACAGCAACCCTTTGAGCAGCCACAAAAGGGTTTGCAGTCGACCTAGTCGTAAAAAGAGCTACTTGATCACAGTGGTTGATCCGGATGCGAGCTGAAGCCGCTGGTGTTTGAGCATCACTATGCCTGGATGGCAGATCTGGCAGGAATCCTACCAAGTGGCTTTAAGCTTCATGACGGAGGAAAGGTGGGATATAAATACTATGCGTTAATACCTTTGCCCTGGCCTGGGTAGCCCAGGCTAGCCCGATCTCATCAGATCTCAGAAGCTAAGCAGGGTCAGACCTGGCTAGTATTTGGATGGGAGACCTCCAGGGAATGCCCAGGTCAATGGCAAACCCTCTCTGAACATCTCTTGCCTTGAAAACTGTTATTGTCGCGATCTCCCTTGGTCTTCGGGGTAGCGCCCGCGATGGCCGTGGTGTGGAGGGCCTCGCCCGGACTCTGGCAGGACCGACGGCCCTGGAAGTGACAGGATCCAAAAAGGGAGGGGGAGTGGGGGCCTCAGACGGGCAGGGGACCGGGTTAAGTCCACCCGGAGCGTCCCTCTGCCAGCACGCTGTGAACTCCTTTGTGCTCTCTCTCTCTCAGCGTCTCTCTCAGTTTCACCGCGTGCTCCTCCTCCCCGGCCCCTTTTCCTGTCTCCCTTTTATTTCCCCGCCCTGCTCCTGGGACCGCCCATCCGTCCTCCGGTTTGGGCCTCCGGGGTAGACGCTGGTATGCTGGTGGTGGCTCTGGCGGCCCCTGGGCCGCGCCACCAGCACCGCTCTGCGGCTGCACCCGCTGCTCTGCGCCCGTCTTCGGCTCGCCGGCCAAGTCACCGCCGCCTCATTCTTCCTCCCAGGGGCTACTCCTTGGACCCCGGTTCTGCTCCCTGACCCGGCTGGTCCGGCGTGCCCAGGGAGGAGTCGCCACTCCCGTCTCCCTTGCCGGGCTTCTGTGTTCCGTCCTTCCGGGTACGTTGTGTTGTGGGGGTCTTGCGGGGTTCGTCGTGACTCCCAGAGTCCAGCCCGCTTGGCCAGCGACCTCCGGAGTGGGACAGTTATGTACACGGACCGCAACCAGGGGTCCGGGGCTAAAGCAAACACAAAGGAGACCTAGGATCCTAGTCCACCTTGAGTCCACCAATAGCACCCTTGGTGGGAAATTCAAACCCTCCAATGGGAACATAGGTGTGCCGGGTGGAGTGTATACAGTTGGCCTTGCAGGGCCGTTTTCTTTGTCTTGTTGGAAAGTACAATAAACGCGTCTGAACGCATGTCGTAGTCCGAGTCCTCCATGCGGCAAACCCAGTACTTTACAAAAACCCTACAGGGTTGCCATTAGTCAGCTGGGACTTGGCGGCACATTCCTCCACCACCAGTGTCATTGCCTGCTAAGTTATTTTCAGTCTTTCTCGAACTGTGAAGCTCAAGACTTGAGTGCAGGATTCCAGTGAAGATCCAGGTGTGTATTTGCCTGAGCCGTCCATTCTGCAAACTTTCAATCTTTAGCCAAGCATTCACTCTCTCTTGTGTTACCTTTCCCATGTGACATGTGCACGCCTCTGTAGATGCTGATGCCAACCAGGCCTTCCCCCAATTGATAGAATAAGTGCACCGAATCCCCCAAAGCCGCAGCTGCTTTCATTCTGGCATGGTTTTGCTTCCGCAAAATTTCAGCACCATTCCTACGAGTAATGATCTCTCCCACCACATCCTGTGTCACGAGCAGCAGAAGTGGGCTGTGCAGACACTCCTTTGGCTTGGCTTCTTTGTGAGAGCTAAAAGGTGTGGGACAGGCAGCATTTCTTCCGCCCTCCCTTGCTGCTTCCTCACAATCATCTGGGCCCAATAGCCGTGAAAGAAATCACACTACAGAGACCAGCTACAAACTTCTAACCTAACCGGGGGGGAGACTATTCTGGGACAGCTTGCACAAGCACATATCACATCCAAAGGCCACCTGTTTTGGCATTGATGGTGCTCCCCACCAGTGTTCCCTCTCAGCTGAGTTATAGTGTGAGCTGGCACACAGTTTCTTTAGCCTCCGGCTCACACCTTTTTGTCTTGGTTCAGGAAGGATGACTCCAGAGCCAACTGATTTATGCAGCAGCCAGATCGCTCTCTCACAACGTTAATGCCGGTAGCTCACAAAGTAGAATTTTTGCTCCACAGCTTAGAGGGAGCATTGTTCCCCACTGCATATACAAGCACATTTTTTTTCATGACTTCCAACGTTGTCCTGATCAAAATGCCCCTCCATCATGCCTAGGGTCCCCAACTCCAAGTTGGGAAATTTGTGGAGATGTTGGGGGTAGAGTCTGGGGGAAAGACAGGTCTGAGGAGGGACCCTATGGGTATAAGGGGTATAATGCCATAGAGTTTGGGGAGGGACCCTATGGGTATAAGGGGCACAATGCCATAGAGCCTACCCTCCAAAGGCAGCCATTTTCTCCAGGGGAACTAATCTCCATTGTCTGGAGATCACTTGTAATTCCAGGAGATCTCCAGGCCCCACCTGGAGGTTGGCAACCTCAGTCGTGCCTATATCACGCACCAGCCGAGGGGCCCCACCCTTCAGCTGCCATTACTGAGGCAAGGGCTTGACACCCCCCCATCATGCCAATACTGTGTTCCGCTCTCAAAGAATTCTCTTATATGTTGTAAACCTTTGTGTCATGATAACACAATCTATTTACCTTTTCAAATCTAAAGCAGTTTGAGAAGCCTTGTTTCGAAATCCAGTATTTAAATAATTAACATAAAATAAAGGGTACCCTATGTACTTAGACGGAGCTGCGGTGGCTCAAGTGGTTAAGACGCTGAACTGCAGGCTGTGGAAGGTCGGTAGTTCAGCAGTTCAAGACCCGGGTGCCGCATGACGGAGTGAGCTCCCGTCTCTAGTTCCAGCTCCTGCCAACCTAGCAGTTCGAAAGCAAGACATTGCAAGTAGATAAATAGGTACCACTTCGTTGGGAAGGTAACAGCGTTCCTTGCGCCTTGGTGTTTAGTCATGCCGGCCACATGACCACGGAAACGTCTTCGGACAGCGCTGGCTCTTCGGCTTGGAAACGGAGATGAGCACCGCAACCCTAGAGTCGGATTCGACTGGCTTTCAAGCAAGGGAACCTTTACCTTTACCTTTTATGTGCTTAGAAGCCCTCTGTCCTCACACCAGGGATCGATTGAGTGACCTCACACCACAGCTGCCGATTATTGCACATTGCTGAAGTCTCTGCTCTGTCTGCTGGATCTTCTATTCATTTACCCAGCAATAGTTTAGTCTGTCTTGGGTTCCAGAGCCTTCCTTGCTGGGAGGTAGGGTTGCCAGGTCCGGGTTGGGAAAAAGGGAGATGCGAAGGTGGAGCCTGGGGGAGGTCAGGGACTTTCAGTGGGGCACAATGCCCATAGAGTCCAACCCTCCGAAGCATCCATTGTTTCCAAGGGAACTGTTCCCTGTAGTCTGGAGATGAGCTGTAATTCTACCTGGAGACTGGCATCCCAGTTGGAGGAGGGGCTGCCACGTTCCCACAGAGGGCTTTCAATTTAGAAATGGAAGATCAAGTGACTGTCTCATAAACAGAAATCTTTAGACTATGGCCGTGAAGTACCAGTGCCCGTGTATTTTATCTCCCGTGAACTGTTTGCATCAAAATCATGTAAACTGACATGGCCCTCAACTAGGGTTGCCAAGTCCTCACTGTATGCACAGTGGGGGACTCCAGGTGCGGTCCGGGAGCACCCGGAAGTGACGCGGCCACATCGGGCATGCGGGGGGCGGGGCCGCTGTAACCATGTGTGCTTGTAACTGCATTGTCTGTACTGTGCTGATGCTATGTCTGTCAAATGTCTGTACATCTGTGCATTTGGGATAAGGGTTGCTGTGTGTGTTTGACTGGACTGTTCTGCATCTCATGCCTCTGCATGAGCAAGGTTTGAACTGCCTGGACTATATAGAGTTTTCCCTTGGATGACCGCGGCCCCGCCCCCAGCGCGCCCGGCGTGGCTGCGTCACTTCCGGGTGACGTGCTGACGCCGGGCACGTCATGTGCTTTGGGGGTGGGGTTCCCCCTGGGGCCCGATCCGCTGGTGGCGGGTAACGGGCCTCTGGGGCGGGGGTTTCCCCGCCCCCCAGGGGGACTTGGCAAGCCTACCCTCAACCTTCCCGAACCCAGGTCCCAACTTTAAGCCTCAGGTAGCAGCGCGCTACCAGGCGAGCTGCAAAACACAGGACAAGAAGTTGTGGGGCATCAGAGTTGCATGACAGGAAGACGAGGAGCCAGAGCAGTCTTGAGCACACGGAGGGCCAGAGTTTTGAGTTCATGCTGCAAGTGCCCATGGAACTATGGAGGACCAACCGGTGGTGGTGGGGAGACAGTCAGGTCCAGCTAGCAGGGAGGAGAGAGAAAGGTCAAGGGTGAGCTTCTACGTGTGTATGTGGGTGGTGGTGGTGTTATCTTTGAATCTGACATGGCTAAAAAGGAATCCTCTTAATCACAGAGTAACCTTTCCTCAGCATCTGATTCTGCTCTCAGCATGGGTGCAAAAACAGGCAGGATGTGTGGGCCTTTGCTCTCTATGTATGCAAGTGGTTCCCAGGAAGAACAACACCCAAACAAGATGACTCTATGGGTGGCAGTATTATTAGACCACGGCCCAGGAGAAAACTTGCTACTCATTCCTTTAAGGAACCTGCAGTGCTCTTAGTCATATTATTTAAAATGGTTTTTCCCCCTGGATCATTTAATGATAAGAAGGAAGCTACTGGTCTCCCAGAAACCACCTGGAGGAGCCAGGAGGAATCTTGAGTGGACAGAGCTGTATCAGTCACATGGGGGATGGTTGGACACCACCTTTCTGTGGTGGTGGTGAGGGGCCTTCACAGCCACCACTGATTTCAGATTTGTTAAAGATCCAGACATATTCTTCTTCTCCTTGTTATATTTAAGCATGTGTGTTCTATGGCTTGTTGCTGTAATAAATGCCTGACTGACTGACTTCTTCTCCTTCTTCAAGTTGAAGTTACCATATCACAAAGTCAAGTTTCTGGGGAAATGGTTTCCTGAGTGTGCACCACTGTTTAGAAGACCACAAGAATTTCATTAAACACACACACACAACACACAGTTCAATACAGTGGTATTCAATCCACAGTTCATGGAGAACCACAATCACAATTATCGTCAACCAAGACACCCCCATGGCTACTGTGTACCACCCCACCAGTTGCATATACAAGAAGATACAAGTATTAATATTACTTAAACAGCATGATAAAAAGTAGAGACATCACCCTGCCAACAAAAGTCCGCATGGTCAAAGCAATGGTATTCCCAGTAGTCATGTATGGCTGCGAGAGTTGGACTATAAGGAAGGCCGAGCGCTGTAGAATAGATTATTTTGAACTATGGTGCTGGAGAAGACTCTTGAGAGTCCCTTGGACTGCAAGAAGATCAAATCAGTCAATCCTAAAAGAAATCAACCCTGACTGTTCCCTGGAAGGCCAGATAATGAAACTGAAGCTCAAATACTTTGGCCACCAAATGAGAAGGGAGCACTCACTGGAGAAGACCCTGATGCTGGGAAAGATTGAAGGTCAAAGAAGAAGGAGACGGCAAAGGATGAGATGGTTAGACAGTGTCAGAGGGGAAGAGCTTGAAAATCAGACTTCTATGACACAAAGCAGTGTGCAAGCTTTCAAGTTTTCCCAAGCCCTTTATTAGGCTGTATGTTAAAAGATAAATGCTTCCCGGAGTTAAAAGTGCCCTTAAGAAGACAAGAACAGAAGAAGAGCCCTGCTGGACCAGACCAATAGTTCATCTAGTCCAGCATCCTGTCTCACACAGGGGCCAACCAGTTCCTCTGGATGGCCAACAACAGGGAATAGAGGGCTTCCCCTGATGTTGCCTCCTGGCTCTGGGAGTCAGAGAATTAGTGCCTCTGAATATGGAAGTTCCCCTCAATCACCATAGCTAGTAGCTATTGGTAGATTTATCCTCCATGAATCAATTAATCTATCTTTCAAGCTGAACTCTATAGTTGCAAGAGATGTTAAATGGGAACTACTGGCCAACCACAAACCCCACTGAGTAACAGCCTCGACCACTTTCCTAGAACACAGGGTGGGTGCCACACGGGGGAATGTCACTCAGAAGAGCCACATCATGTATCTCTCAAGCCGCTAAGTGAATGTCACTGGTTTAATATAATGTTCCATCTCACAGTGGTTCCAGTTCTACTTATTTTCGAATGCTTGCAAGCTGCAACTCAAACACATACAGCAACATTTGCTATAGGGACAGGTGGTTATGGGGGTGGCAGAATGGAAACTAGTGAACCCTGGTGCGTTTGTATGCACACTAGCAGAATTTTTAAAAGACAACTCCCTCGGGATTTAACCAAAAGCAGAATAAATTATGAGGGATGACATGGAACCAGAACATATAACCTGACTGAAACAGGGACTGCAGAACCTATGGCTTCAGTAATGAGCCTGGAATTTGCGAATTTCCCATAGGCCTGGCCTGACATTGTGCACCATGGAGGAATCAGTGCCCGTGACAAAAGGAATGGCAGTATGTGTTAATAACTGTAGATGTGTTCTTTGGCTTTGTTCGAGTGTCCATCTAGACTGGAAGAGCCGAGGTGACTTCCTGCGAGGTGGAAAGAGGGACGACATGCGTGTCCATGTGACGACCATGTGAAATTGAGCACGGTTTTGGATGATGGAATGGGCAGAACAGCATACAGACTCTGCTCAGAGTTTGCTGAAGCACCTTGGGGGGCAGTCTCTCTCTCTCTCTCAGAATTTGATGGTGGGGACGGGAGAGGATGGATCTGCTGCACTATATGAGTACCGCTGGGCACCTACCTGGGCTGTACCCGTGTATTCATAAATGAAGCATAAGACTCCATAGGTCTCTCCTCCAAAGGGGAAAAAAAACTCCAGGAAGTGCTGCCCCCTGGAGCTTCCCACAGCTTGGAGAGTGGCTGCATTCAAACGGGCATGCAGTTGGCTGCTATACTTGCATGTGCTTGTCACCCCTTTAGCACATGGAGATTGATAGAACACTTCCCCTTTTGATTAGGGGCCAGCTTGCTGGAATGTCTCCTTCCAGGTGTCTTGGCAAACTGGGGCTTGTTTGCTTCCACAAGCAGCCTTCTAAACCTAATTTAAATCCCCAGTTTAGAATCCCTGCTTGTGGGGAGTAAATAATATTGGGTTAAATGTGAATAAATAATTTGCCTTGGAAGTACCGAAGCTTTATGTAGTATCCCTGATTCTCCATGTTACCTGGTTAAGGGGAAAAGCCGTTCAAACAAATTACAAAGATGACCTGACTCCAAAGGTAACAAGAGAAAGAAATTTTACTTACAAAAAGTAAGTAAAATGGTAAGGCACATCTTACAATGACCTATTCATGTAGGTACATTTAACTCACTGTGAACAGTTTAACTTCAAAAAGGTTAACTTGCTACAGCACCAAGCCCAGGTAAGAGAGAGAAGAGAGGCCCTATAGAAGGTGAAAAAGCAAGCAAAGAGACTCAGCATCTAACGGGTGAGAGGGTGGGGCCAAACTGCCAAGTGTACCCATGTGAGAGAAGAAGAAGAAGAAGAGATTGGATTTATACCCCGCCCTTCACTTGGAGTCTCAGAGCGGCTTACAAACTCCTTTCCCTTCCCCTCCCCACAACAAGACACCTTATGAGGCAGGTGGGGCTGGGAGAACTCTGACACAAACTGCTCTTTTTCAAGGACAGCTGTGCCAGAGCTTGTGACTCATCCAAGGTCACATCAGCAGGTGCAAGTGGAGGATAGGGGAATCAAAGTGCCCACAGGAGAGCCCACACACTTAACCACTACACCAAACTGGCTCTCTTAACCCTTTCCCTCCCAGATCCTCTTGCATGCAGAGTTTCAATATCCAACAAATAACATTCACTAAGGTAACAAGTGGTCAACTGAGTAGCTTGATCGATCTGGGGAGTGTTCATCAAACTCTGTGCCACAGAAGAGGAGAACTGGGGAGGGTGAAGAGTGCATGTGAGCACAGCAGCAAGCTATGTTCATGCTTCGTCACAGTTGCAATGCCTGTGTGCAGCCTGTGTGGTTTCTGATAACCTGCTCACAACAACACACATTCATCCTGCATGGAAATATTGTGTTTTAATTCTTGCTCCCTGTTAAATAGCGGGGGTTCCATGGGTGAACAGACTCCCAGTCTAGTGATCAGCTCTACTTTATTCATTGATTTCAGCAAGAACAAGACTGTAGACCAGAGTCTCAGCTAGGTTATATTGCCTGCAATGGTCACACCCCAACACACTCCACTCCCAACCATAGGCTATTCACAAAACTTTACATCTTAATTGGTTACTACCAGAATCCTGTTAGTCTATTGCTATTCGGCTCCAAGCTCACCCTGTCTCTGGCAGCACAGTCCTCCAATGTTTCAGTCCCAATACATTTTTTTTTAGATTTTTTAAAAATTTATTTTTAATATAAAAAACTACAATACAAAACCACGACTCTGTCAACGATTACACGATGAGTAATAACATAAAAAGAAGCTATAAAAAGAAAGTCTCGCTTAGGAAATCTAAACTAACCAAATACCAATAGCTTGTACTTGGCTTTAGATATAGTTTCCCAATCAAATATGTCAATGTCTATTTTATCTAAGATAGGGTACCAGATATTTAGAGGATTGGAAAAATCACTCTCATTTTGGTTATTGGAATGATAAATTGAGAAATTGTCCAACATGAATAGATCCTATACTTTATACCACCACTGAGTTATATTTGGCACCTTAGTATCTTTCCAATACTTTGCAATTAAAATTTTAGCCGTTCAGTCCCAATACATAACACTTCCAATGCCAAAGATGTTTGATAGTGTCTTTGCTTTGATTTGGTGTTGTTTGTGCTCTTTATTTTGCTGTTATGTTGAAAATTTTTTTATCCTGCTTTGATGCCCTCATAAAGCCCACCAAAGTGGTTTAATAGGGTCACCAGCTTTGGGTTGGGAAATTCCTGCAGATTTGGAGGGGGGGGTAGCCTGAGAAGGGGTGGAGCCTGGGGAGGGGAGGGGCCTCAACAGGGTACAAGGCCACAGAGTCCACCCCTCCCAAGCAGCCATTTTCTCCAGGGGAACTGATCTCTGTCGCCTGGAGACCAGTTGTAATTCCAGGAGATCTCAAGCTAAGATTGCCGGCTCTAGGCTGGGGAAATACTTGGAGATTTTGGGGGTTGAGCCTGAGAAAGGCGGGCTTTGAAGAGGGGAGGGGTTCAATGGGGTACGGTGCCGTAGAGGTCAACTTCCAAAGCGGCCAAAGTTTCTCCAGGGGAACTAATCTCTGTCGCCTGGAGACCAGTTGTAAATCCCAGGAGATCTCCAGCCACCACCTGGAAACTGACAAGCAACCCTAGGTGGTTAGCAAATTAAAACATACACAATAAAATAGCATTTTTAAAATCACATCCGGATACCATGCACAAAAGCTAGCAAGTGAAGCAACATCAAAGAACTGCTTTTGGCCACCATTTCATGCTCCCTCTTTCTCTCTTTCTGACCGATCTCACACAAGAGCTGCTGTGCCGCGGTCGCACCTCCCTTTGCCCGGCTTCTATTGGTCAATTTTCCACTCGAAGCCATGCGGCTGCATTTTGACCCGCGGCTTTGCTCGATTTTCCCCGCGGTCTCATGATCCTCAAAAAACAGGATAACGAAACCACGGGGGAAATCGGGCGAAGCCGCGGGTCAAAATGCAGCCACGCGGCTTCGTGTGGGAAATTGACCAATAGAAGCGGGGCAAAGGGAGGCGCAATCGTGGCTCAGCTCTTGTGTGGAATCGCTCTCTCTCTCTCCCTCCCTCCCTCTTGATTTTGCAAACTTGGCAAGAATCGGGGAGCAATCTGGTACAGCACATGGACCGGGAGAAGTACTTTATCCTTCCTCCTCCTTTTTTCCTTGTTCAAAGTCAGCCATCACATTTGTAAGTCCAAGTCCAGGCTACAGGCTGTTATCATGTTGTTTATTTGAATGTGCTGAGAAGAACTACATGTTTTATTCCACTAACCATAATACATTGTAACACAGCGGTCCGACTCCAAAAGAGAACTGCATCTCGTGGGTGTTGAGAAATCTGCCAGCACGTAGTCATACCGTCAATGATAAGATCTGCCTTCCTTTTTTTTTAAACAAATTATCTGGCGACTACTTTGGAACGCAGACTTCTCTGTCAAGAGAAGGGTTCGACTCAAAGTTAGTGTTTGCAATCCGTGATGGCTGGTGGCAATCGGACTGAAACTAGACCCCAACACCAGCTTAACTGGTAGGACAAATAGAAAGATTTTTGTCCAAGTATCAAGTGGGCAGATTGAGGTTCAGTGGCCGGGATTTGGTACTGTTGACTTCTAGTCTGCACGGAGCCATTTCATTTCATAAGGCAATCGTATTTCCTGCATCTTCACAATAGAGTTGTACCAAACTGTAAGGACTTCAGCCGGTCCTATTCATCAGGAACAACCCCTGTTTTCTGCCACCAATCCCTAGTTAAAACACTGTGTCCCTTGTTTGCTTTTTGGAAGAAGAAGGAGGAGGAGATTGGATTTATACCCCGCCCTTCACTCAGAGTCTCAGAGCGGCTTACAATCTCCTATCCCTTCCCCTCCCCACAACAGACCCCCTGTGAGGCAGTGTTCCCTCTAAGCTGAGTTAGTGTGAGCTAGCTCACAGTTCTTTAGCCTCCGGCTCACACATTTTTGTCTCAGCTCAGGAAGGATGGCTCCAGAGCAAACTAATTTATGCAGTAGCCAAGTCGCTTGATCGCAACTTTAATGCCAGTAGCTCACAAAGTAGAATTTTTGCTCACAGGACTCCACAGCTTAGAGGAAGCACTGGAAGTAGATGGGGCTGAGAGAGCTCTTGAGAACTGCCCTTGAGAGAACAGCTCTGAAAGAACTTGTGACGGACCCAAGGTGTTGCCATGCAGCCACTTCGAATGGCATTATTAAAGACTCTTAAATATGAGTGCCATGCTGAACTGTGACAAGAGCAGGGCTATTTTTGGGCAGGAACGCACAGGAACGGAGTTCCGGCTGGCTCCCAAGTTGGCCACGCCCAGCAGGAACTCATTAGCATAATAGGCCACACCCAACAGCAGAAACGCATTAGGATTGGCTACATTAGGGGTGTGTGGCCTAACATGCAAAGGGGTTCCTGCTACAAAAAAAGGCCCTGGGTTTTGACAACAAACAAGGTAAACAGAATAAGAAGCAAAAGGTGGGTGTGGCTGGATGACCACACTTCTGGTAACATGGGGGTGTGGCCTAATATGTGAATGAGCTGTGCCGTCAGGGGTGTGGCCTAATATGCTAATGAGTTCCTGCTGTTGGGTATGGCCTATTATGCTAATGAGTTCCTGCTGGGCTTTATCTACAAAAAAAGCCCTGGACAAGAGTCTGTCAGGGCATTGGACAGTACTGTAGCCCAAAAGCAGTGCTTTTACACTGGACCAAAAGAATGTGCCAAGGGAAGCCTTGCACCTCAGCAGCATGCCAAAGCCAGATACAGACTCCTGGACTGCAAGAAGTCTCCTGCTCCTCCTGCGTCTCCAGCAACAGGATGCAGACCAGCATCCCTGACCTCCATATAAGCAGAGACAGCAGCAGATCACAGAGGGAAGCCAGTTTGGTGTAGTGGTTAAGTGCGCAGACTCTAATCTGGGAGAACCGGGTTTGATTCTCCACTCCTCCACCTGCACCTGCTGGATGACCTTGGACAAGCCGCAGTTCTGATAAGAGCTGTCCTTGAAAAAGAGCCGTTTCTGTCAGAGCTCTCTCTGCCCCACCTACCTCACAGGGTGTCTGTTGTGGGGAGGGGAAGGGGAAGGAGTTTGTAAGCCGCTCTGAGACTCCCTTGGGTAATGAAGGGTGGGGTATAAATCCAATCTCTTCTTCTCCTTCTTCTCCTCCTCTGCAAAAGGACAAGATGTTCCTGCAAAGATGCCATGAACAATCCCTTTCTCCATCACACAGGCATTTCCCCACACACACACCTCCACGTATTAACTAAACCAAAAGAAACACACATTCCTCTCCAGGCTAAAACAAAAGGATGTGCCCGATGACAACAACAGTGAGCCATCAAGTCTCCCAGCCATCCAAAAAGATAACACAGCTGTCAAGCATCTGGTCGTTAATCCAAAATACCGGTCCTTAGGGCTCCCAAATCTCGCCAAATCGCGGCGGGGGATCCGCATGTCTTTGCAGAATCCGTGCCATGGGGACGGCTGTTTGGAGCCCCGTTGCCAGAGTGACGCTTAGCGTCATGTCCTGGCGATGGCGGGTGCAACGCATCTCGCCGTCCCCGCGGCATGGATTCTGCAAAGACACACGATCCCCTGCCGCAACTTGGCAACCCTACCGGTCCTGCGGCCTGATTAGTTCTTTTCCTTCTTCCCTTTGCCCATCTTCCTTCCTGCAGAGATGTCACTCTTAGCCAAGCCATTACTCTCAGTTGCCCAATCGTTAATCCCTTTTCTGCCCTACTCAGAGTTTAAGTTTTTAGTTAATATTTCCTGGGGGCCATGTGATCACAGCCATCCGCCTCAGGTCACATTTAAGGTATAAAAAGAGAGCATCACAACATTGCTTTCCCTCTTGCTTTGCCTCTTCTAACCCCACACTATCTTGCTGGCCCCATTCCTAGTGCTGTTTGGAACCTCTCACGTGTGTTGCTGTTCAACCCACAGCCCCCTTCCCTTATTTTGTTCTTTTTTTTCACTGCAGAATCAACTCGTCTCACTGGACAGGTACAATATCAACCCACCAACGATACTCCCTGCTAATGCAAACGTCTCTGTACTTTTCTATCTGAATTCTTAGCTCTGTATTGCATGTGTGTATATGCTTGATTTTATATTTGTATGTGTGAGAATCCCCTAGTAAAGAAATCACTGCTTTAGTAATCTAGCCAAAGTGTCTGTTCCTGGGGACTGGGAATTCCAGCTCCCGGAAACAGGTTAACGGTCCCATACTTAATGCCTATTGCCATTTAATACTCATGATTCCCCACATTTATTAATAAAATAAGGCAATTTGGCTAACAAAGGTCACCAGCAGCTGCATGTGGAAGAGTAGGGAATCAAACCCAGTCCTCCCAGATTAGAGTCCGTGCTCTTAACCACTACACCAAACTGGCTCTCCAGTTTCAGGGATGTACAAGTATCTCCAATATTCACTGGTTCAACCTGACTAGGGAAGCCAACCTCCAGGTGGGGACTAGAAATTTCCCAGAATTGGAAATGATTTCCAGACTGTTTGGGGGATTGGCCCCTTGCATCATGCCACACTGAAATCCCTCTGCAACCCCACCCCAATTCTAGGCTGGGAAATTCCTAGAGGTTTTGTGGGTGGGGTTTGGGGAGGGGTTGGGAGGAAGCTCAGCTGGGTATAATGCTATACAGTGTACCCTCCAAAGCAGCCATTTGTTGAATGGGAACTGATCTCTAAAGATCAGTTGTATTCAGGGCTATTTTTGGGCAGGAACGCGCAAGAACGGAGTTCTGGCTGGCTCCGGAGTTGACCACGCCCAGCAGGAACTCATTAGCATAATAGGCCATACCCAACAGCAGAAACTCATTAGGATTGGCTACATAAGGGGTGTGTGGCCTAACATGCAAAGGAGTTCCTGCTACAAAAAAAGCCCTGGGTTTTGACAACAAAGAAGGTAAACAGAATAAGAAGCAAAAGGTGGGTGTGGCTGGATGACCACACTTCTGGTAACATGGGGGTGCGGCCTAATGTGCTAATGAGCTGTGCTGTCAGGGGTGTGGCCTGATATGCTAATGAGTTGCTGCTGTTGGGTGTGGCCTATTATGTAATGAGTTCCTGCTGGGCTTTTTCTACAAAAAATGCCCTGTTTCACTGTAAATGGTCATCAGGAAGAAAGCTGGAACTGAAAATGAAGGAGAAGGGGGAAATGAAACTGCTGGATTTGAGCACTTCCTCATATGGCAAGCCATGAGGACCTAGGGATGCTAGCTTCCAGGTGGGGCCTGGGGATCTCCCACTTTTACAACTGATCTCCAGCTGACAGAGATCAGCTCCCCTGGAGAAAATGGCTGCTTTGAATAGTGGACTTTATAGCATTGTACCATGCTGAGGCCCCTCCCCTCCCCAAGCCTCACCTTCTCCCGGATCCACCCCCAAAGTCTCCAAGTATTTTCCAACCCAGACCTGGCAACCCTATGAGGACCAATACACTTCATATCCATTTAATAATAATCAAGCTAGTTAAGAAAATTATTACAAAAGGGAAGCCATTTTTCAAGAGAGTTATTTACATAAGAGGGATTCTGTGCCGTTTTAATCTGTACAGTTTAGTTTACCAGCGATCAAAATTTCCCATCTATCATGCCAAGATTGATGGAATGTTTAAGTTTGCTTTTTTCAAAACCCCGTTTGTTTGGGGGGTTTTGTCCACTTGCATTTTTTTACAGTGGAGGCTCC
>NW_015163621.1:229492-245113 GCF_001447785.1 Gekko japonicus
GGTTTCCATTGTCAGATAATCTAGGCCCCCAGGAGATAAGCAATATTTCTCTTTGCCAGAAATGATGACTGGTAATTGATAATGCAGGTCTTTCAGTCTGCAGCTTCCAACATACAAAGTTGCTTTTACTGAGTCAGACCATTGACTCATCAAGGCTAATATTCTGTACTCTGTTAGCAGCTCTCTAAAATCTCAGGCAGAGAACCTTCCCACCCCTGCAATCTGTGCTCCTTTTAAACTGGACAACTTGTGCGTGTAACATATGTTGGAATGTGCAAGGTTTATTGTGCACAGATAAAGAAGATGACAAGAACATCCTGCAGGAGGCAACAGAGGGAACAACTAGTTAGTATAGTGAGGTCCCTGCCACACGGCAGGGAAAACACTGGCCAAAGTGCGGCTTTTAAAAGCCGCACCAAAAAAGAGACGCCGCGGCGGGATCCCACGATCCCCTGAGCTGCAGCGCCGTTGCTCCCCAGCACGATCAGATGCCGGGGAGGAAGATACGATTGGGAGGGGGAGGCTGCGCAGTACGCCCGGGGGGCGGGGATGCGCCGACGGAAAGACGCGCCGGCGATCCCACGGCCGGCAGTGATGCGGCCTTTCGGAAAGAACCACCTAGGTAGGTGGTTCTTCTTTTCTGCGGGGTTTGGCCGGGAGGGGCGGATTGGGAATGGGCTGGGAATGGGCGCAGCACGATTCCCAGATGTTGCTGTGGGATCGCGCCTGTTTGCTGCGGCCCCGATCCGTCCTTCTCCTGGCCCAAACCCTCTCGTGTGAACAGGGCCTGAGATTAGGGACTTCCTACTATTTTCAAATAGTCTCCTTCCTGCTCCTGCTGAGAACTGTTTGTGTGCTGACTCCCTCCTAGCTAGTTAGACAGTTAGACTTTTCCTTGTCTCTCCTCTTTCTTACAAAGTTTGGTCTCTTCTTAATAAACCAACGTTATTCTTTAAGCAGCTTGTGCTTTGCTTCACTGCATATCTACACTCTGCCAACAAAATGTGCCTGCAATGGTCTGAATGGGAAAAACTTTGGCGGCATTTTCCCTAGCACTTCTTGCAGTGTGGGTAAGCACCACCACCATTAATGCAATGGATCCCTGGGATCCAACCCAATGATTTATAGTGTTCGACTGGAACAATAGTGCATTGCATTGTAAATATGGAAAGAGCAACCCACATCTCATCTTGCATGTTCATAATTTTGGTCACCCAGGGCAGCTTCAGTGACTTCTGCACCAGCATCTAAAACAGGTTTCTGTTTTCAGGATTTCCCCCCCCCCCAATTGTATGTGTTCTACCAACCTATTCCGCAACCAAGCTGGTTATCTTCTGCTTCCCTAAACACCAACATGTCAATGGAAGAGATCATTTTTTAAAAACCAGGGTTCTTTTCTCTTTAAAGTGCTAACGATGCTAATTTCGGTCAATGAAACTGAGTAGGGTTTGAAGGGTGAAGTCCTCTCTCCCTGTGCTGCCATGGCCCCAATCCCAATCAGGCCTGTGTGCACTTGCAATTTCCCCTCATATATATGAACAAGGGATCCATGATCTTCATCCTGACAGGCCTGACCTGCAGCGTTCTTGCTAAACTGCTTATTCCTAGACATTTCCAAACATCTACCAGCTCTCTGCCATAGGGAAAAGATCAAGAACATGTTGTCCTCAGCAGGGGTCATTTCGTAGAAAAAGAGCTGCAGGAGCTCATTAGCACAACTTATTTGCATATGCCACTCCCCCTGACATCACCGGAAGTGTGTCAGAAGGCAACACCCACCGCTCAGGCTTCACAGGACTGTTATGGATTGCTAGCTATTGCGGGGGGGGGGGACGGGTGTGCAGATCTGTCCTCGCAGAGGAGGGAGAGCTTGTACCTGAATAAAACTTGGTCTTAAAGGTGCCACTGGACTGTTTTGGACTGCTTCTTGCTCTGACTGAGGGCTGCTGGGAGCAGGGGGTGGGGCTTGTTGCACGTGCCTGCCCCCTGGGCTCTTTACTGCCGGAGCTCCGCTCCTGTGCGCTCCTGCAGGAAATGACCCCTGGTCCTCAGGCAACAAAGCACAAGTATTCCCCGTGCAAGACAATTTCAGAGGGGAGCCATGTTGGTCTGCGGTAGAACAGTGAGATCTGAGTCCAGGAGCACCGTAAAGGCCAACGAGATTTCCAGGGAGTGAGGAGCTTTCAAGAGTCAAAGCACCCTTCTGTCAGATGTGAGTAGGAATGGAGATCCTGGAGTCTTTTTATCCCAGTCAGAAGGTGGGAGGGGTGTTGTAAATAATGCTCGTAAGACAACGCAAAGGTACAATGCATATTGTAATCAGCTTGATTAGAGCAGAGGGGAAATGATGGGGGGGGGGGCAAAAAATTAGCCTCTATGTCCCTTTCTTTTCTGGCCAGTCACTGCACCAGTATCTTAATGCAGAACTTTCCTTCATTCGATCTTTTGCTGTTAATCTACACATTTCTCTTTTTTGCTTCCTTCAAGAAACCCTAACTAGCCCCAGATCTTAGGCTCCTGCTTAGATTATTACATTCCCTCATACATACCAGAAAACAATATTTGCATCCACCCCCAAACAGTAGCTTTCTTTCCTTAATGTGCTATGTTTCTCTTTGCCCAAGGACCTTTGGTCACCTTCCCTTGAAGATTGTGCTAAAGTCACACTCAACCTGCCCCTCACTGAACTGGTCTTCTGTCCGGGCCTTCTGCTTGACCTCCCTGACTTCTCAGAATGCCCCAGTTCATGGATCTCCCCACATCTGTGGCCAAATCTGCAAAAGCTCTTCTACTTCTTACCACTGGTTCCTGGCACACCCTAGTTCATGTTGCACCAGCTGCGCTGATCCACTTAAGCTGATGGCCTGCAGTCTGTCTTTTCCTCCATCAATCCCATCTCATACACTGAGGATGATCACACACTGGCTCTGATAGCATTCCTGGTCCAAGTACAGCTGCTAGTCTACAAAATCCTAAACCAAACCGCACTGCCATGATTTTGGGGGAAGTCTCTGGGCATAGGGTGGGATCCCTCAGAATTACATCCTATCTCCAGACTACAGAGACCAGTTCCCCTGGAGAACATGGATGCTTTGGAAGGTGGACTCTCATGGCATTGTGCCCTAGCCCGTAGCTAACACGGGGCCCATGGGGCCCGGCCCCCTAGTGTTTCTTCTAGGCCCCCTCCCTCCCGGGCTGCCCCCAAAGGGCTCCAATTTACCACCTGCATTGTACTTACATTTAATTAGCTGGTGGGCCCCTCAACGCCCCCTCTCCCCAAATCCCCTAGCTACGGGGCTGATTGTGCCCCACTGAGGTCCCTGTCCTCCCCAGGCTGCACCCCCAATTCTCTAGGAGTTTCCCAATTTGGAGCTGGCAGCCTTAGCCCACCCCCCCATGCCCTGCCAGTGGCCGGGGGGAGGGACCCAGCAACCCTGAGCCTGATTTGCAGGGAGGGAGGGGCATAAATCTGACAATAAATAAATAAAATAAACCCTACACTGGACAAGATGTGGCATTCATGCCACTGTGCACCCTCTTCATGTGCATGCATGTGTGCATACAAAAATACCCTCCTGGAGAGTGCCTCTGGGCTGATCTCCCATTTCCTGGTTGGAGAGATGCTCTGTGTCCATCTTCTAGAGACTGCTCCTAGCAGCAGAGAGAAGACCCCTACTTTGCAAGAGCCTCCATGACAAGCACCCGTTCCTAGGGAGAGTGGGTAGGTCAAACATTTCCGGTTGGCAGAGGACCCTCTGCTGGTCTGCAGGCCTCGGCAGATGCCCAACCACGTTGTGCCTTGATGGCAGACTAAGGGCATCTTCTCTCCTGCCATGAAAGCTTGGAGCCCAGGGTTGCCAGGCCTGGGTTGGGAAATACCTGGAGATTGGGGGGGGGAGCCTGGGGAAGGGGGAGGGAGGACCTCAGCAGAGTATAATGCCATAGAGTTCATTCTCCAAAACAGCCATTTTTCTCCAGGGGAACTGATCTTGCTCGCCTGGAGTTCAAAATGTAATAGCAGGAGATCTCCAAGTGCCATCTGGAAGTTGGCTGCCCTTTTGGAGCCACAGCAAAATAAAGCCCATCCTAATGCTATGGTGGCTACGACACTAGGGCTGCTGTGGCTCAAGTGGTCAAGACGCTGAGCTGCAGACCGGAAGGTCGGTAGTTCAGCAGTTCGAGATCCGAGTGCCACATGACCGAGTGAGCTCCCGTCTCTGGCCCCAGCTCCTGCTAACCTAGCCGTTCGAAAGCAAGAAATTGCAAGTAGATAAATAGGTACCGCTTTGGTGGGAAGGTAACAGCATTCTGTGTGCCTCGGCGTCTAGTCATGCCAGCCATATGACCATGGAAATGTCTTTGGACAGCGCTGGCTCTTTGGCTTGAAAACGGAGATGAGCACCGCATCCCTAGAGTTGGATTCAACTGGCTTTACCTTTACCTAATGCTTCTCCAGCATTAGAGTTAAGTCCTCGTAGAGGAAACATGGGATAGTGCCAAGGATCCTGGCAGGGCTATGCATCCAGAGCCTTGATTCGGTGGGAAACGGGAATAAGTATATGAACAATGGTCAGTAGGCTTCAAGCCTGCTTTGGGGGCTGCCGTTTGTGCAAAACCATCCTCCATCACTCACATCTTCAACATCATTTGTCTGATTGCTCGATTTTTGATGCAAAACAATTACAAGAGCACTTGGACTGTATAACCTTCATTATAATCGCTAATCCACACCTTCCCTTTCCCAAGTGTTTCTGTTCTGTTAACTGGTTTTTTTTCGATCAGTCAAGGTGAAAAACCTCTTCTTTGTAGAAAGACTGATTGTTCTGCCTCTCAACAGCCTTGCTTTATTACCAAAAATGCTTGTTGAGATTTAAATGAGAGCCGCTATCTCTCTGTCTCAAAAAAAAAAAAGCCTGGTAGTGGATGATATCTTTGCCATGTCAAGATACTGTTTTGAAGCGGCAGATTTATCAGCGGCTTTGTTTGTCTTACTGAACAATGAGATCTCTGACTGTACGCTACTGATGGCTGACAGGTGGGCATGGAAAGCTATAGGCAAGAGGGCAACTCAAGACTGAAAGCAAAATTCAAGGGTCATTATTGATGATAGGCAGTCCAGGGTTTGGATCCCACAGGTACAGTCTGCTAATGGCCACGTTTTCTGCTTGACACAGTGAGCCTTCCCTCTCACAAGAGGCTCCTTGCCCCTGAGAAAACACCACCATGACAGGAATGTATCCACAGCAGATCCAACCCCTGAGATAATAAATTGTCATCTATTCCAAACTTATTGGAACAAGAGAAGGCTCTTTAAATGGAACAGATCCCCAGGATCCAACCTCAGGGGTACATAAATGATCACCATGGATGAAAAGTACGCAGACGGACGAGTGATTTCAGCTTAGCGTACTTTATTCGATCAGGAACAAGACAAAGTAACCAGCTCGCAGGCTGGTTTATATGTGCAACAACCCCGCACCCAAAACACACCCACACACAAGTGATTGGCTATTTACAGTGGCCAAGAGTTCCATAGGCTCTCGGCTGGGAGCCTAGCCTGCCGATAGGTGCCGGCTAGAATCCGCTTGTCCCATTGTTACTGAGAGCGAAGCACGTGGTCTGAGATGGATACATTACAATGGACTCCGTCGACTGGCACTTTTAAGAGAGGGAAGCCCCATCTTAAGAGATGCAAAAAGAGAAGTCAAAATGAGGAGGAATGTTCACTGATTATTTTATTGCAATTAAACAATTGAAAACAGTTAGGCCAACCCAGCTTATCAAAAGTTGACTGCTCTCTGAGCAATATCAGGAAGTACATGAAATTTTGTACCCAGAATGACATAGTCAGAAAGATAACATTCAGAAATCATAATTGGGGGGGAACAATCTGAGTAGTCATTTTCATTGGTCAGTTACAGGAAAAGGTGTGCCTACATGATATCTTAAATGTTTATTGAACCTAACCTTATTAATAATACCCAAGGATTCTTCATACCCAAACAGTAGGTGTTGTTTTCTGATATGAAACTAAAGCCCTTGTCGACCCAGACACGGCAGAGTTTTTACCCCAAACGACTAGAACCATGAACTCTATACTTTAGGCAAATACATCTATTGGAAAAACCCTATCGTCTGCTGTACCAGCAATACTGCACTGAAAGCCTGTTAAAAACACCAGACAGCTATTTTATTTATTTATTTATTTCTTAAATTTCTACCCTGCCTTCCCAGCCAAGGCTGGCTCAGGACCGCTAGATAGCTATTTCATCCAAACAACTTAAAGGGGGGGGGGGTTGTTTCTTGTCTGCCAGCATCAGCTAAAAAGACACTCTAACCTACCAAGGAGAGGCCTAACCACTTAATAGGCTTTTTATTAAATCTTAATAAAAGACGCCTGCTCCTTGGGAGGAAAGTGATGGCGAACCTAAACAGCATGATAAAAAGTAGAGACATCACTCTGCCAACAAAAGTCTGCATGGTCAAAGCAATGGTATTCCCAGTAGTCATGTATGGCTGCGAGAGTTGGACTATAAGGAAGGCTGAGCGCCAAAGAATAGATTCTTTTGAACTATGGTGCTGGAGAAGACTCTTGAGAGTCCCCTGGACTGCAAGGAGATCAAATCAGTCAATCCTAAAAGAAATCAACCCTGACTGTTCCCTGGAAGGCCAGATAATGAAACTGAAGCTCAGATACTTTGGCCACCCAATGAGAAGGGAGCACTCACTGGAGAAGACCCTGATGCTGGGAAAGATTGAAGGTCAGAGAAGACGGGGACGGCAAAGGATGAGATGGTTGGACAGTGTCATCGATGCAACGAACATGAAATTGAGCCAACTCCAGAGGACGGCGGAAGACAGGAAGGCCTGGCGGGACCTGGTCCATGGGGTCGCGAAGAGTCGGACTCGACTGTGCAACTGAACAACAACAACAAAATTCTTAATATAACCATCCATAAAACCAGAAAAATATAAGTATATGAATAATCTGAATTTAAAAATCATTATATATCCCCATCCATGCTACAGGTCATCCCCTCTGGTACAGTGGCCAAATTCAGGCTCACTGCTACCACTATAAACCTCTGTGCAGCAATTGCATCATTAGGATTACAATTCTCACCTAAATGGATAAGGCCCCTTTTTTCTCTAGTGATGTTAAAATGTTTCATGCAATGCACTGGAAGTGGCATTAATCGACCAAAACTACAAGGTCCCCCTTCAGCAAAAGCTGGAATATAAGAATATGCTATTTTCCCACAAAGAAGAAACCACCCAGTGGACAAAATAGTATGCCATGGTGTTACAGGGGAGTTGTAAGTCTTACTGCAGTGCAAATCTGTATTAGAAGCATTAAAGCGATGTTGATGACATCCCGAGAAAATAACGCACAACGGGGCTGGGATCACGTGCGTAAGTTGAACTGTAAGTGTATTCTTATTCAGGGTAGGTATAAAATTCCCCCATGAATAAATAGAGCTATGAATGGTGTTCTCTTGTAAATACAGCCCGTTATGAAGAAAAAAGGCAGAAAACTTCAGACAGTATGCCACATTTAACCAAACATTGTGCGAATAATCCCACTCAAACTGATGTGTGTGTACCTGTAAAACAGAAATATTGAGAAGGGAAAGAAGGAGGAATCTAAGATAATTCCATACCATCTTCCCAATTTGAAACAGGATTACACCAGGTAGATAAATCAGGATGGCTCCTCCAATCTCTTGGCAACCTGTCAGCTCTAACAATTCCTGTGGTAGTTATATACTGATTGTACCAACAGTAAAAAGACTCATATCCCCGGTGATATCTGGAAAACATTCGGTTTCCCAATTGTTAGGGTAAAAATCAAGAATATCCCAAGGGGCTATTTCACAAGCAGAAAAAGGATTAAAGGATTCTTTCAACTCAGTTTTTCAAGTTCCCTTATAGTTTTCCTAATCACCATGCCCATCAATCAATAGAACATATTTCACTCTAAAATTCCAAAAGTCAGCAGGATAGTGTCTGTAATACCGGGTACACTGCAAAAGAGCCCCATTCCAGTTATGCACAGTATTATATTCCATTCACACCGAGCATGTGGACATAGAACAACACTACATAAAGGTTTTCCCCACCTAATCCAAGCACCTGGTCTCCAAAAATTAATTTAAAAAAATAGAAAACTTTATCCCCCAGTCAAGCCTCCGTTTTGACAGATTTTAAGCTCCAAAAGATGCCTGGGGCTTACAAATGTCAAAAGGACATGAAGGTGGAAATAAATGATTTGAAAAGAAAGAAGGAAGGTCTGTAGGAATTAACCAAAGGCCTTCTCTCATCCACCAACCCCAAAGATAATTGATAGAAAATCCAAGTTGCACCACTATTGTGTTTCAAACAGTAACGAGTGGTTACTGAAAGGTGTTGAAGAGTGTCACCAATCAGTCGAGAAAACTTTCCTCTTGCAGGACAACAAAATTCACCCCACCAAAAAGAATGCCACTCCCCTCTCCCTCCCAAAGTCCAATAAAGTTTTTTTAAAAAGGAGAGAATGGGGAACTCGAGTTCAGATTAAGGGTGCTGAAACAGAGTTTGGAGACTGTTTAAAGGTTCCACACTCCAGGATTTGTCTGTATTGGGTTCCCGGGACCCCACACTTCGGGAATCATTTTCTTCAGGCTCTTGCTGTCACGGTAGAGCCAGGGAGTCAGGCACAAATTGCTCATGGCCTGAGGCCCTACTAAATAGTGCTCTGGCTCATTAACCCATTAGCACCTTTGTGCAAGGTCCTGGCTGCTGTTAAAACTCAGGGCTCAAGGATCTCCGCCCTCTTGAACGTGCTTCTTTTAGTCGGCTAGCAAGACACTGACGTCTCCTATCCCTAAGCCTGCTTACAGGTGGGGGAGATGCAGGTGGTGAGCTGCTTACGCCCGATCAATCCCAGGTGCAAACCATCCTGTAGTTGGCTCAGATTGCTGTGTATCCTCCTCTGTACTTACAGTAGGTGCAGATCCTGATGCTTCTTCAGCTCTTAAAGGCATGGAATCCTCCCCTCTTAGGCTGTCAGGAGCTGGATCTGGGGCTGAGTCAAGGGCAGGCATGACACTTGCACATGCCCCTCACCCTTAGCTCCCGAGATCTGACAAGACTGGGCTAGCCTGGGGTCATATTCAGGGGTCATTTTGTAGAAAAAGAGGTGCAGGATAGGACATTGGCTGCCCTGTCGCCCTCTGATGTCACTCCCTTGTCACTCCACACCTCGTCTGGACCACCTGGCACCTCGTCTGGACCACTGGCTCTTTTTACTCTGGTAAGTGGCTGTAGTCTTCACGGCACTGTCAGAAATTGGGAGTACTTGGACCCTTCCACCACGACTTTAGAGGCTCATGCTTCCAGGTCTTGAGTAGGACCCAGTCTCCAGGCTGGACAATCAGATGGACTGGACAGTCAGATGGAAGTGTCTGGACACCACGAGCAGCCCTATGAAGAGAAGAAAGACACGACTGCAGGGCAGACACATGCTCAGCAAGAATTTTATCCCCAATCTCAACATTTACCTCTCCATTTCCCAGGTCTGTAAAAGGAGACGGCTGACCATGTAGAAGAGAAGAAGAAGAAGAGATTGGATTTGTACCCCGCCCGTCACTACCCAAAGGTGTCTCAGAGCGGCTTACAAACTCCTTTCCCTTCCCCTCCCCCACAACAGACACCCTGTGAGGTAGGTGGGGCTGAGAGAGCTCTTGACAGAAACTGCTCTTTTTCAAGGACAGCTTTGCCAGAACTATGGCTTGCCCAAGGTCATCCAGCAGGTGCAAGTGGAGGAGTGGGGGAATCAAACCCGGTACTCCCAGATTAGAGTCCGCGCACTTAACCACTAACTCAAAAGGAGATAATCCCAATGTTCCCCGAGCTGCTACCCTGATTGGTGTAAGTGCTATAGGGAGCATGTCTGGCTACACTGTTGCAATACATTAATTGAAAGCAAACTCCAAAGTGTGGATTAGGTTTTTCCTGAACTCTGCCAACAACTAATGGGGATGGCAGCCTTCCCCCTGGAATTCCAGCTCATCTCCGGACGGCAGAGAGCAGTTCCCCTGGGAGAAAATGGATGCTTCAGAGGGTGGACTTTGTGGCACTGCACCCCCACCTGCGGTGGCCCAAGTGGTTAAGACGCTGAACTGCAGGCTGTGGAAGGTTGGTAGTTCAGCAGTTTGAGACCCGAGTGTGCCGCATGACGGAGTGAGCTCCCGTCTCTAGTTCCAGCTCCTGCCGACCTAGCCGTTCGAAAGCAAGAAATTGCAAGGAGGTAAATAGGTACCACTTTGGTGGGAAGGTAACAGTGTTCCGTGCGCCTTGGTGTTTAGTCATGCCAGCCACATGACAACGGAAATGTCTTCAGACAGCGCTGGCTCTTCGGCTTTGAAACGGAGATGAGCACCGCAACCCTAGAGTCAGACTCGACTGGCTTTCGAGCAAGGGAACTTTTACCTTTACTATACCCCCACCTTTGTTCCCTGTCCTCCTCAGGCTCCCCCCCCCGAAATCTCCAGGAGTTTCCCACCTTGGAACTGGCACTCCTATGTCCTCTGTCCCCTGCCGGTGGCCGGGGGGACTTGGCAACCCTAGCTACTAAATGAACAGATTCGACCACCTAGTATCATTCCATAGCTTCCGATCCCTTTCATAACTGACTGTGATCACTTTCTGTTTACCATAATGAAGGTTACATTCAAGCCCCTCCTAGCCTTCTGTTCGGCTCGCTATGGAGCCCAACTTGATTCATCAATTCTTTATTTGGACCGCATTTCTTCACTGCATCAGCTTTATTCTCCATGATGTCACCCGTTAATGGAGATTTAATCCTCCCCTCACATTCCAGCTTCTCGCTTTGATTTACTGTCATAGTACCCAGTACCCAGAATTCTCATTAATGCTCCATTTCAGGAATGTATTCTTTTCCAAGAAAGCATTTAGGAAGGTTTTATGCCTGTGGTTATGCCTCATGCTGAAACTGAATGGGTCTCCAGCATGTGCTGAAAGCTAAGTATGTTCATAAGAGTTTCCCTCTATCCAATTACCATTAAAAATTAATACGAAGAAAACTGGAAGCTTCTCCAGCTCACAAAACAGAAATGTGTAATGGGGAGCGGGGAGATGTAACATACATCAAAGCCTGTTTCTGATAATGTTAGGACACCAGACATGGGGGTCATTCCATTTTGTCCACACTCCAGCCCTATGAAAGGACTTGTTCACATAATACACAATTAACCTGTGGAACTCACTGCCACCGAGTGTGACAATGGCCACCACCTCTGGCCTAATTTAAATGCGATGCTGGTAAGGCAAACCCACTCATCCAGGGACCTTGGCACTGACATGGGATCTTGTTCAAATTATGCTGCTACCTGTGCAAATAAGCAATGCATGCTGGTAGTCCAGGCAGAGGTTGTGCTGGCATACTCTTTCAGTGGCCATAGCTACTCTGCACAGATAGTGGCCCAGTTCAAATGAGGCCTGCTCTCGTACTGAGTCCCACAGGCGAGTTCTTTTGCCTCACCAGCCTAACATTTAAATCGGATCTCGGGTAGTTTAAAAGTGGTCAAGCAAATTCAGGGGAAATACATCCATGAGTGGTTAATTTGCCACAATGGCTGAAGGTAGGGAGAGCTGGGTGAGAAGACATTGGGACCATAGGGAGAGCTGGGTGAGAAGACCATAGAGTTTTTGGCAAGTCCCAGAGCTGTCCTACTGTCAGCAAGCTGCCAAAAGGTTTATAGGTGTCTGAGGTATACGGTCACCCCTGGGTTCCCCCCCTCCAATATGCGCTTGGCCTTTCATGCGCATTTCCCCTTTAGCTCTCAGCTCTACATTCCTTTCTGGGTACGCAAGTCCTGCTTTGCTGTAACGCTATCTACTCAAGGCCACAGGTGGAGAGCCGAGGAGCTTTGCTGTGTTTTAATTAGGGGAAGCCGTGGGAATGGTTTTCTTGTTTACTTCTAAGGAACCATTGCATCTCACGGTTTAGGCGCGAGCGGCACCGATGAGCCGCGCGCGGGGGAACCCTGGTTATTGGCTGATGTGATTATGAATTTGCTTTAACCTTTCATGCCCCTTGGATTCATGTTATTCCTAACACTGCTCTTGTACATGTGCTTCATGGCTTCAATAAACGTATAACCTTCTAGTAAGAGTGTACTTCGTTGCAGTTGTGGGGACCTGACACCTACCTCACTACCGGGTTTTCCTCGGAAGTGATGTGGCAGGGTAGTGGACATCACTGTTTAATTTTTTTCCCCCTTCTGCCACCACTCAGAGTGGTGGGAGGCCTCCTGCCATAGCAGGAGATCTGGCAGCCCTAGCTCAAGAGAACTCTGAATGCCAGCTGTTGGTGTCCAACAACTGCAGGAAATTTGGCCCTCTCTGGCCCTGCTTGTGGTCCCTCCCAGGGTATCCAGTTGGCCTCTGCAGGAAACAGGATGTTGGAATTTGGATTTGTGGTTGGATCCAGCCAAGGTTCCTCATGTTTTTAAGTTAATCAGCATGGGTGAGTTTTTTTTGTGTGTGGTGTAACTTCATCAGCTTTCAACATTTCTTATGATCAGTTTCCCAACAGAGCGCATATCTGGGGTCATTGGGCACCTACTGAGCCCTACAGCCCAGCAGAGGACCCTGCTCCTGTCTCTTGGTGCCGCTGCCTTCTTGCCTGTCATCTGTAACAGAATAAGCAACGGAGGAGAAAGGGGGAGGAAGGCGCTCCGAATGCCCTGATACTGTGTAATGGCCGACTGACGACAGTGAAAAGACAGACGTATCGCTGAAAGTCACTTTGGTAGCAGCATCTGCTAACTCTTCTGGATGGATAAAGTACCTGTCATTTACATTATCATTGTCCGCTCCTGTTGTATCCCTTCTCCTTCTGCTGCTGTCTAGCACAAGTGACAAATAGGTATTGCAGGCGCGGGAACTTACAAGAGATGTTAGCAGGGCTCTTTTTGTAGCAGGAACTCCTTTGCATATTAGGCGACACACCCCTAATGTAGCCAATCCTCCAAGAGCTTACCGTAGCCCCTGTAAGAGCTTTGTAACCTCTTGGAGGATTGGCTACATTAGGGGTGTGTCGCCTAATATGCAAAGGAGTTCCTGCGACAAAAAGAGCCTAATAATTCCAACAATAACGTAAACCGCAGTTTCCATTTAGTCATTTCTTTAGCTTAATGACCAAATGGACACCCCTGTCCTGAGCCGCATACTGAATCTGTGCCGGATGACAGTGAGACTCACCACATCCGGCAAATATGTGTCTGAACTGTGTGTACTTTCAAATATTCCAATCATCCTCTACAACACACTTGAGGTTCCGCGGCAGATGCTAGGAAATCCCTCAGCAGGCCAATCAATGTAGACAGCATAGCCCCTCATTGCCCTGTTCTGCAATGAATCTCACTAGCAGCGCTGTTACGAACTGGCTACTTCTGGAGATGCAACATTATACCCAGCAAGCCGTCACTAATACTATCTTGTATGTCTTTCCATAGGCTCGAAATACCTCCTACAGTGTCATCCTAAGCAGACACACACCCTTCTAAGTCCATTGAAGTCAGTGGGCTGAGAAGGGTGTAACTCTGTTTAGGACAGCACTGCCAGTCAGTCGCCTTATCGGTTGTCAGAACAAGTAACTTGTCAATTTTTTTTTTAGGTGAACCTTGTCTGATTGACACTTCTTTGCTGGCAAGATTTCTATTTCAAGAACAATAGTGCGACAATTTCTATCAATCTTTTCATCTTAGTCATAACTTCATAAACGTCTAATCCAAGCATCTTCTTTCATTCTCTTTTTTTTAACTCCCTCCTTCCTGGGGAGTACTTTTGATGAAAACTTTATACAAGGATAGAAAAAAAAATTAGATCCCATCAGAACAATCTGTTCGAGGAAAGACGGGTATATAACACGATGCATATTGTTTGAAGATTGTTCTCGGCAAGGTGCCGTCACATATATTAATCTGTTCATAACTTGTTCATACACACACTTTGCATGAAAAGGTACATAAACACACACACACACATGGCAGTGCTTTGATGAGAACCACTTTTACAAGGTATGCATGGCTCACAGTCTTACACACACACACACACAAACACACACACACACACACCTCCATACTGTTTTATTCACTTAAATCACACAATGTTCTACCCTTAGTTGCTTGGGGGGTGGGGCTAGGCTTACATGTGCCCATAAGATTACTTCTTCACCCAAAGAGTAATTAACACTTGGAATTCATTGCCACAGGAAGTGGTGGTGGCTACAAGCATGGACAGCTTCAAGAGGGGATTAGATAAGCATATGGAGCAGAGGTCCATCAGTGGCTATTAGCCACAAGGTATAGATAGGGACTCTGGGGCAAGTGAAGCTCTGTCTTCTTGGTGCTTGGGGGTGTCAACAGTGGGAGGGCTTCTAATGTCCTGGCCCCACTGGTGGACCTCCTGATGGCACTGGTATTTCTGGCCACTGTGTGATACAGAGGGTTGGACTGGATGGGCCTTTGGCCTGATCCAACATTGGCGTCTCTTATGTTCTTATGTTCTTATGAACTGGATCTACTTGAGAGCCAGTTTAGTGTAGTGGTTAATCTGGGAGAACCGGGTTTAATTCCCCACTCCTCCACTTGCAGCTGCTGGATGACCTTGGGCAAGCCATAGTTCTGACAAGAGCTGTCCTTGAAAGGGCAGTTCTTGAAAGAGCTCTGTCAGCCCCACCTACCTCACAGGGTATCTGTCGTGGGGAGGGGAAGGGAAAGGAGTTTGTAAACCACTCTGAGACTCCGAGTGAAGGGCGAGGTATAAATCCAGTCTCCTCCTCCTCCTCCTCCTCCTCCTCCTCTTCTTCTTCTTGTACGTTTACCTTTTTTCCAATATACTTCTTGGGACACTTATGTACTGCACTCAGTATCACGCTTCTGTGACTGGGCAAAACTCTGCTATATTAACCAAATATCCCAATAGAAACATGGAATATGGCTCTCCAACCAAGGCTGAAAGTAAACAAGTTCAGGTCGGTACAGAGAGACCTGTAAGAAAGTGACCAAACTGGTACTTCCCTTGTCCTGCTTTCAACCCACCCGAGATAGATAGTCCCAGTAAGAAATCTAAATTACTTTCACCCCTGGCACAAACTAGATCTTCCAGAGATGTGGGGTGATGTGCAGGAAGTTCATTTAACGCTTCCCATGGATTTGGCAGCCAGCCCTTGAACTGTCAGTGCCGGGCCCTTTGAACAGTATTCATATCTTGCCCCCATCACAATTGCAGGTTATTGCAACTGATTCAGAGTGATGTTAAGAACCAGGGACTGGGAGTGCCTGTTAGCCGTTGACTTCTCAGGGTTTTTATATATCGGACTGCCCTCTAAATGTGTTTGTTTCCTCTTTGCAGGCAATATATATATATATTGTAAGGCAAAGGCACCGGTGGGAAGACGACAGTTAAACGAGCAGTGATTCACACCGCCGTCCTACTCGGTATCGAAAGGCATTATTTAAAAATACACTGCAAAAGTAATTGCTGTTTCCGATGTGTCTTTTAAAAGCAGAAGGGGGGCGGTGAACAGCAAAGCCTTTGTGGACCACAATTCAG
>NW_015163621.1:245145-256970 GCF_001447785.1 Gekko japonicus
GGGGGGGGGATGAATCGTTCCAGTGTTGGTGGTGCAGTGGACTTAGAAGGGCGTAACTCTGTTTAGGATGGCATTGTTTATTTGTTAGACAAAGAAGAAAAAGAGAGAGGTTCTTTTGCTCTACCCTGCAAACTCCCCCGTGCGCTGCATGGAGTGGTGGGAGCACATTCACCCTTCCCCCCCCCACATGTGTAGCATTGCTCATCTTTGGCACTTTTTGTTGTTGTTGCTGCTGGCAAGTCACTGGTGACTTATGGTGGTGACCAGGGCTCTTTTTGTAGAAAAAGCCCAGCAGAAACTCATTACATAATAGGCCACACCCAACAGCAGGAACTGATTAGCATATTAGGCCACACCCCTGACAGCACAGCTCATTAGCACATTAGGCCGCACCCCCATGTTACCAGAAGTGTGGTTATCCAGCCACACCCACCTTTCCCTTCTTATTTTGTTTACCTTGTTTGTTGTCAAAACCCAGGGCTTTTTTGTAGCAGGAACTCCTTTGCATGTTAGGCCACACACCCCTAATGTAGCCAATCCTAATGAGTTTCTGCTGTTGGGTGTGGCCTATTATGCAAATGAGTCCCTGCTGGGCGTGGTCAACTTGGGAGCCAGCCGGAACTCCATTCCTGTGCGTTCCTGCCCAAAAATAGCCCTGGTGGTGACCCTGTGGGGTTTCAAGGCTGGCGGTGTTCAGAGGTGGTTTGCCATTGCCTGCCTCCATGTCATGATCCTGTTATTTGTTGATGGTCTCCCATCCAAGTACTGACCACTGCTGACCCTGCTTAGCTTCCAAGATTTGATGAGATCAGGTTAGCCTGGGCTGTCCGGGTCAGCACAGATGTCTGCTATCTAGCCCCAAAATGCTACACTCAGTGCAGAGGTTGAGGGTTAGGCAAGCACAGGTCCCCTCACCTCGCTCCAGAGATCACTAATCCCAGACCAGAGTCTGAAGAGAAATGTCCGATTTATTCACACACACACACACACACACACACACCAGACCCACCTTGAGATTTTTGGCATGCCCCCAATGTGTCGTCTTCCAGCCCTCTGGATCCATTTATGAAGCAAACCCTGCAGAAATTATTGGTGCTTTGAGAGCAGAAATGGGAGCCTCCATGTTAGGCAACACCCCACCTTCCAGAAAAAGTCAACTAAAAAGAGGTTTCAGGATTTTCATGACTGGAGCTCCCAGATACAAAAGGGAAGACCCAGGTTAGGGAACAGAGTCCATCCGTCCCCCCAAACTCCAGGGGACAAGAAATTTTTTCTGTGTCCAGGAAAGCTTTACTTTTACTTTACTTTACATTTCGATTTCTAGCTGTGACCTCCACATTGTTGGCATCCCCTAAAACATACAGTGCCGTCTTGTTCTAGAAACTTCCATAGATTAAGGACAGTGCTTATCTGGCCCACTGGATAACCCAAGGTTGGGAACACAGGGTATGATGCTTTTGATGGGCAGGGTCTTCCCGGGGTCATAGACATCTCCTTCTTCTTTGACACCCACTTTGGGAACACCTGGTAACAAGAGAGTATAAAAAGGGATGAAATTTGAGGCTAGGGGCCAATGTTCCCTCTAAGCTGTGGAGTCTTGTGAGCAAAAATTCTACTTGGTGAGCTACTGGCATTAAAGTTGTGAGCGAGTGATTCAGCTACTGCATAAATTAGTTTGCTCTGGAGCCATCCTTCCTGAGCTAGGATAAAAATATGTGAGCTGGAAGCTAAAAAACTGTGAGCTAGCTCACACTAACTCAGCTTAGAGGGAACACTGCTAGGGGCTGCCTTTTCTGACTGCCTCATTCAGCTTCAGACTAGACAACCAAGAAATTTTTTTATTATATTTTGATATGCGTACACTGTTTTGAATGCTCTGAGCTAAGTTTTTGTCTGTTTAAGTGAGAGATTTTTCAATAAAGTAGAACGCAGTGCAAGCCTATGAGGAATTTCAGACAGGCGATATATTCCGGAAGAGGAATGGTTCCCAAACGGTTTCTGGTCTGTCATTTCAGACAGAACCGTTTGAGAACCGGTTCCCTTCCGGAATATATTTCTCATTTCATACAGAATCGCTTCTGTCCCGTTTAGGAAACGGGGCTGAAGCGTTTTACCTGTCAACCACTTCCAAGTACTCCTCAGTTTCCTCTCCCGGTTCCAATGCGCTTTTTCCCGCCATTTTTCACCCGCACGGGCAATCTCCAGCTTTTTTTTTGAACGTTTGCTTTATAGCGTTATAGCGCTATATTGCTATAACACTATACCGAAATAGCAATATATCAATCCCATTGGAATGCATGGAGTGTTTTGTTTTACTGCTATAGCACTATAGCGCTCTAAAGCGAACATTAAAAAAAAAAAGCTGGAGATCGCCCGCACAGGCGAAAAACAGCAGGGGGAAAGCGGTGCAGTCTGAAATGGCAAACCACTTCAGATCCAGCTCTTTACCAGAAGGGGAAAGTCATGTGTGAAATGGCAGCCCTATACCGGTTCACTTCAAAACGGATCATTACCGGCTTGAAACCGGGTGAAACTGGGTAATGTGAAATTCTTTTGTGTCTTTGCCTCTCATTCACCAGGACTGGGTCCCCCGCTAGCCCATATCTGGCCTAGCTGGAGTCTGGGTCCCTGGTACAGCACAGGGACTCTGATTTGCCCTCCAGAACATTTTCCCCCACAACAGTATCTTTCCCTTGTCATCAGAAGTGGCGCAGTCCATTCTCCCATTTCATCCTGTTGTGTGTGCACACCCAAAAGTGGCTATCACAATTCCGTAAGCTAAGACAGGCTAGGCAAGGAAACACGTCCTTTACCCACCCTACATTTCCCCTAAAGTCAGCTGGTGTCAAAAGATAACCTTGAACGCTTTGAAAGAAATAATAATTTTGGTCTTCTTTTCCCCCATGCATCTCCAAATTTTATAAACATCTCTCTGTCCCCCTTTTGATTATCTTCCAATTCTAAGGCACCAACTTCTCAAACCTTTCTCCATAAGATTCTCACTGATTTATTTATTTATTTGATTTGTATCCCACCCTCCCTGCCGAGGCAAGCTCAGGGTGGCTTACACAATACCTTAAAACAGCTAAAAACACAGAATTAAATAAAAGCACAACAATAATAAAACATATCTTAAAAGTGCAAGTGCATTCATAGATGATGGCGGTATTCACATCTGAGTCTCCTTTTCTTTACTAGACTGGAACGATAACAAATTGCTCAAATTAGCCTGCCAAAGAATAAATTCCAGGCTGAATTTCCAGCCCATGCTTGCCTAGAATGGAAGAGACCATTTAGAATCAGGAGTCATGTCCTGGACTGCACGGCGTGGTGAGCAGCAGATAAAATCTCCAGCAGATTGCTACTAATCTAAATTCCCTACTTACTTATTGTCTGTCCTCTTTAAAAACGTTGTTATTATAATAAGATAACGCCAACACTACTACTAAAGAAGGTTTTCTGTAGGATGACTGCTAATTCAGAAGGTTGACCTTATACAGTTGTCCCCCCCACCCCTTACCCCGGTTCTATGGATTCATGGGAAATACCATGGAGAGCTCATGCTTATGGCTAAATCCATTAAGCCCTCATATATCCATCACATAAAATGCTGAAGAGACATTGGCAGAATTCCAGGCTTGCTTCACTCCCCCCCCCCCCAGTGAGCACCAACACAGCAAAAACACAGGCTCTGATTCAAAACCACGTCACATCTTTTTAATTGTTATTTGGATGTAGAAACAATCTCATAAAAGCTGGATCAAGACACATTTGAACCCCAATGAACACGCACTGCTTTGAAACTTGAAGCTGGTTTCCTCACTGTTTTATAAAGGCATTGTGCTTCCCTCAGTTCCCTAAATCCCCTTTCTTTTGTAAAGAGAGAGGTGGTATTCTCAGACCGTTGCATTCTGGGCACGTTATGATGGATTGTGCCATGCCAGATAAAATCTGCAGTGTGATGATGGATGAGTGGCATGTATACTGTGCAGATGGAAAGGACGGACCCTGCCGGTTCCTTGACAAGCCAGAAACAACTCCCCCCACCCAAATAAATAAATAAAGCTCTCTATAAAATGTCAGTAAAGATGGATCTCTCCCAAACCATTACCGGGTTTAGATCCAGCTGAGAATTCTCTTGAAAAACAGGCACGATCTGGATGCCAGGCGACGATGTTAACCTATTGCCAGGCATTGATTCAGCTCTGAGTCAGACTTAACCACTGCCCACAGCAGTCACCAAGAGCGTGCCGGTGTGACGTGCCATGCATATTCCAATACCTTTAACTACTGCACCGAGACTGGGCACATACACACACACCTCATCTCTCCTGTTATCTAGATTATATACGTGAAGCACAGATAGGAACAGAAGGAATCCTCCGTCCAGGGGCTCCTGTTTTGGGAGGGTTTTTTTTTTAATGGCTTCTGTGACAGCTGATAAGCCAATGGCATGCGTGCCGCTTGGAGAAGCACAAGCTTAATGACACTCTGAGTCAACATATTGCTTTGGCGTGGGAGAAGTGAGCAGTCGGTGATGTCAGCCTCGGCTCTGTCGTGCAGGCTTGGAGAAGCTGGCAATGCTCAGGCCGAGGAGGGGGGGGAGGCGGGGCACAGAGACAAGGCTGTCAGGCGCTGAATCCCAAAGCCTAACCCACAAGGAGGCATCCGTCCACTCAGGTCCTAAGCAGAGCTTGCAGGGAGCTGCAGAAAGTTCAAAGGGCGAATGGAAAGGTGTGTGTTTCGATATGCAGACCAAGTGCCATTTTTAACTTTTTTTTTGCTTTGAACAAGCCAACAAGGGCCATGCTGATCTGCCAGTGTTGCAGGTGGCAAGGACTAGGGCTCAGCCAAAGGGCTGGGTCTACAAAATAGCGACAGTAACTACATGTTGTCAGGTTGCAAGCTGATTCATGGCGACCCAGGAGGACCATGGGTTTCTCAAGGCAAGAGATGAACGGAGGTGGCTTGCCATTGCCTGCCTCTGCGTAACTGTCCCAGTCTTTCTCGAGAGCCAGTTTGGTGTGGTGGTCAGGAGCACGGACTCTAAGCTGGGAGAACCGGGTTTGATTCCCCACTCCTCCACATGCGGCTGTTGGTGTGACCTTGGGTCAGTTACAAGTTGTTTCTAGAGCTGCTCTCTCATGAGCAGTCCTCAAGAGAGCTCCCTCAGCCCCACCTACCTCACAGGGTGTCTGTTGTGGGGAGGGGAAGGGAAAAGGAGATTGTAAGCTGCTCCGAGACTGAAAAGTACGCAAACGTAGAGTGATTTAAGCAAAGCGTATTTTATTCTATCCGGAACAAGATGACTTTGGCCAGCTTGCAGGCCGGCTTATATCCCCCGATAAACCACCACCCAAAACACACCCCTACTTCCCTATAGGTTATTTACAGTGGCCGAGAGTCCCATAGGCTCTCGGCCAGTAGCCCCCTGATTGGAGCGGGCTAGGATCCGCATAGTCCATTGTCTCTTGGAGCGAAGCTCGACGTTTGTCTCTGGACTTGTCTGGACTGGATACATTACAGAGACTCTTTTGGGTAGTGAAGGAGAGGGTATAAATCCAATCTCTTCTTTCTTGTCTCTTCTTCTCCTCCTCCTCCTCCTCTTCTTGGTGGTCTCCCATCCAACTACTAACCAAGAGGGGAGGGGCCATGGTTCAGTGGTAGAGCATCTGCTTGGCATGCAAAAGGTTCCAGGTTCAATCCCTGGAATCTCCAGTTCAAAAGATCAGGTAATAGAAGATGTGGGAGACCTCCGCCTGAGACCCTGGAGAGCCGCTGTCAGTCTGAGTAGACAGCACTGCCCTTGATGGACCAAGGGTCTGATTCAGTATAAGGCAGCTTCACGTGTGTTCATGTGGGTTCAAGTGACCCTGCTTAGCTTCCAAGACCAGGCTATTCAGGCTGCTATATGTCAGTACAAGACCGAGTTTGAATCCCCGTTTGGCTGCGCAGCTTTGGACAAGTCAGTCTCACCTTGCCCCAGCCTACCTGGCAAGGTAGTTGGCTAAAAGCAAATTTTAAAGACTGATCGGAGCTCCTTCGAACAGAAGGGCCCAGTTTTCAAGGCAGCACTGCCCCCTGCTAAAGGCTGCTGCTCAGCCAAGGCATTTCTCAGTTTACCACTGACAACTAGCACAAGGTTTGGCAATCTCTTTCCGGCCTGGAGACCAAGCCCTGTGAAGAAAGGCTGGGGGACTTGGGAATGTTGTCTGGAGAAGAGGAAGTTGAGGGGGGACAGGATGGCTCTCTGTATTTGAAGGGCTGTCACTTAGAGGAGGGCAGGGAGCTGTTCCTGTTGGTCCCAGAGGATAGGACTCGCAATAATGGGTTTAAATTAAGGGTGGGAAGATACCAGTTGGATTTTAGGGGGGGAAATTTAACAGTAAGAGTCGTTCAACAGTGGAATCAGCTGCCTAGGGAGGTGGTGAGCTCCCCCTCCCTGGCAGTCTTCAAGCAGCGGCTGGACAAACCCTTGTCAGGGATGCTCTAGGCTGATCCTGCACTGAGCCGGGGGTTGGACTAGATGGCCTGGATCTGGATGGCCCCTTCCAGCTCTGTGGCTCTATGATTCTATGAAGAAGACAAAGTTCTGGAGGGCACCAGGGCTGAATAGGTTAAACAATATATTACATTGGGGGTCCTGGGTCAGATCAGCCACAGGGAAGCCTCGTGGAGTTTGGGGTTGTAGTGCTGGGAAGGAGACATTCCAGGGGTCGTTTCATAGAAAAAGAGCTAGGGGAACTCATTAGCATAACTCATTAGCATATGCCACACCCCCTGACATCACCGGAAGTGTGTCATAAGGCCACACCCACCACTTAGTTAGTCTTAGTCTTAAAGGTTAAAGGTGCTATTTGTTAGTCTTAAAGGTGCTATTTGAACTCTTGGACTATTTTGCAGCAACAGACTCACACAGCTACCTCGGGGAAGCTCCTGGATGGGGCTGGGAGTCCTTGCGGAGGCCACGTGGAGTGGCCTCGGCCAGGCAGAGGGGGAGGACGCCAACTTACCCTCCTGCTTCTTCCTCCTTCTGCAACAGTCATTCTGGAAGCAGGGGGCGGCCGGAAGAAGGGGGCAGGGCTTCGTCATGTGCCCCGCCCCCTGCACCTCACCCGGGGGAACTGCGATCCCCCGCGATCCCCCCTGAATCGACCTCTGAGACATTCACTGTTTTAGTAACTCCCCTCCTGGGCATCACCCTGGTAGGAAGAACAAATGCTGGGGTCTAAAGCATCCCAAAGAGGCCACTATCAATTGGGGAAATGAGGGAAGAATAACGCCCCCTCCTTTCCCCCCTGCACCATGTTGTTGATACTTATCGCCCCCTTTTCTGGTGACTGATCCAATCACAGACCACCAATGTCCTCTGCCTTCTGGCTACAGCGGTGCAGTGGTTTGAATGTCAGATTAGGGTCTGGGAGAGCAAGGTTCGAATCTCCACCAACTTTTAGAAAACCCCAGCAAGGGGCTTTCAAGGCAAGTGAGAAGCAGAGGTAGTTTTCCAGTGCTTTCCTCTGCAGAGTCTTCCTAGACGGTGTCCTATCCAAGTCAGCCTTACATTATTGGGTTAAATGTAAAAAATAAAATAAAATCCATTGCCTTGGAGGCACAAGAGCTTTTCACAGTATTCCCTGATCCTCCACATTCCCCAGATAAGGGCAAAATGCTGTTCAAACAAATTACAAAGATGGCCTGACTCCAATGGTAACGAGAGAGAGAATTTTTAATTACAAAAAACCAGGGGTCATTTCATAGAAAAAGAGGTGCAGGAGCTCATTAGCATAACTTATTTGCATATGCCACACCCCCTGACATCACCAGAAGTGTGTCAGAAGGCAACACCCACCGCTCAGGCTCCACTGGACTGTTTTGGATTGCTAGCTATTGGGGGGGGGGGGACATGCAGATCTGTCCTTGCAGAGGAGGGAGAGCTTGTACCTGAATAAGACTTGGTCTTAAAGGTGCCACTGGACTGTTTTGGATAGGGGGGCCGGGGGGAGCTCTGCAACTTACCTAGCTGCTTCTTGCTCTGACTGAGGGCTGCTGGGAGCAGGGGGTGGGGCTTGTTGCATGTGCCCACCCCCTGGGCTCTTTACTGCCGGAGCTCCGCTCCTGTGCACTCCTGCAGGAAATGACCCCTGCAAAAAACAGAAGCACACCTTACATGACCTATTCACGTAGGTACGTTTAACTTATTGTGAACAGATTAACTTCAGAGCGGTTAACTGGCTACAGCTCCAAGCCCAGGTAGAAGAGAGAAGACGAGAGGTCCTACATCAGATGAAATACAGAAGGCAGGCAACAAGAGGCTCAACATCTAACCAATGAGAGGGTGGGGTGCACTACCAAGTGGGTGAGTGAACTCTCTTAACCCTTTCCCTCCCAGATCCTCTTGCATGCAGAGTTACAATAGTTAACATATATACCCCCCCTAAAATAGTTCTTCTCATGTCATTGGACCCCCAGGAATGGTGCTGGCGAGGAAAGCGGGGGCGGGGTCTGCTGTGGGGATGGGGAATGAGCAAATACTGCCGTCCTCTCCTCCACCAAGGGAAATGCTGATATGCTGTTAGGATGATGGAATGGTAGCCCAGACTCCAAGCCTGAGCTGAGCACACTCAGGCCCCTTTCAAACAGCCTTCGTAATTCATTTTTGCAGCCATTTTTGATGTAAACTGATTTCTTCTGTTTTCACCCCTTCTTTGCGCTTTTGACTTGCTGTAGCGTGCTGTTTAAAATGTCTGCAGCGCTTCTGATAGTGTCGCTTTCCCCCCTCGCCCTGTTTTGCTGTGGAGTCTTTCTTGCAATTTTTTTTGGGGGGTGGGGATATTCTAATTTGTGTGCTGTAGCACCAAACCCAAATAGCGCTTCAGTGTTGTAATGATGAGAAATACCTTCTGGGGGGAAAGGACGGCAGCAGGGGGGGGGGAACAGCGCTGTTGAAATTGCCAAAGCGCTTCAGAGAGCTTTAGAGACAGCTCATTAACAGAATGAAATACACTGTATGAAACGTCTGTCCCTGTATCACTTTATGCGGAATTGGGCCAACAATGGATAACACCCAGTTTAGAACAGTAATGTGAAAAGGGACTTTGTCATGATTCTCTCTCCCCTCCCCATCATCTCCTGTGTGAAAAGAAGGATACAAATAAGCCAAAAGAGAAAGCAAAACACTGGGACAGCCAGTGGGGTGTAGTGATTAAGAGTGTCGAACTAGTATATCCTATGTGGAAAGAAAAGTTGTACTGTTGAATATGAAGATATATCCGAGCAATAACATTTGTTAAAAAAAAGAGAACATGCCTTGGAAGCTCGCTGGGTGACCTGGGCCAAGTCACACTCTCTCAGCCTTACCTACCCCTCACAGGATTGTTGTGAGGAGAAACTGGAGAGGTGAATGTTGTAAGCTGGTTTGGGTCCCCACCAGGGAGAAGGGCAGGGCATACATGAAGTAAATAAAGAACTCTGTGTACTACTGTAGGAAATCCATCCTCATGCTGCAAGGAGCTCCTTCAATAATCTCCTTCTTTTCTGGAGACCAGCAAGGCAGAGCCTCCCTGCTGTTCAGTGGACAGCCATTCCGCCTGAGGCTGTTTTAGCGGAACACTGAATAATAAGTGTATTAAATAGATACTGAAGCTTTTCCTCACAGATACTCCTCATATCTATGGCTACACATAGAGTAGCGAGTAGATAAAATGGGAACCACTCCTTAGAGAGGGTGGGCATGCCAATCTCCCTTGTGGGAGGGTGTTAGCTGACGGTTGGATGTCCTGGTCGAGGCTTGGAAGGCGAAACAGCTTCTGGGCTACGAAAGAATCCCTGCAATGGATGTTCCGGCCAGGCGGTGGCAGTGTGGCGATTGACATACGGGTCCTGAAGCCTGGCCAACAAGCAGCCCTGCGGAAAATGACGGAGCCAAGCCAGAAGGACGTCTATACCGGGCAGTGATGGCGCGTGCAATTAAAAATGGACAGAGGTTCGTGACATTGTACAGGAGGCAGCAATCACCACCATCCCAAAGAAAAAGAAATGCAAGAAAGCAAAGTGGCTTTCTGATGAGGCTTTACAAATAGCAGAGGAAAGAAGGAAAGCGAAAGGCAAAGGCGAAAAGGAAAGATTTACCCAACTGAACGCAGATTTCCAGAGAACAGCAAGGAGAGATAAGGAGGCCTTCCTGAATGAACAGTGCAAAGTAATAGAAGAAAACAATAGAATGGGAAGGACTAGAGATCTCTTCAAGAAAATTGGAGAAATCAAGGGAGCGTTCCATGCAAAGATGGCCATGATAAAGGACAAAAACGGTAGGGACCTAACAGAAGCAGAAGAGATTAGGAAAAGATGGCAAGAATACACAGAAGAACTATACAAGAAAGACCTCGATGTCCTTGACAACCATGACGGCATAATCACTGACCTCGAGCCAGACATCCTGGAATGTGAAGTTAAATGGGCCTTAGAAAGCATTAGTAACAACAAAGCTAGTGGAGGTGATGGTATTCCAGCTGAACTATTCAAAGTCTTAGAAGATGATGCTGTTAAAGTGCTGCACTCCATTTGCCAGCAAATTTGGAAAACGCAACAGTGGCCACAGGATTGGAAAAGATCAGTATACATTCCAATCCCAAAGAAGGGCAATGCCAAGGAATGTTCAAACTATCGCACAATTGCACTCATATCACACGCTAGCAAGGTCATGCTCAAGATCCTACAAGCTAGGCTTCAACAGTACATGGATAGAGAACTGCCAGAAGTACAAGCTGGGTTTCGAAGAGGTAGAGGAACGAGAGATCATATTGCCAACATTCGCTGGATTATGGAGAAAGCAAGAGAGTACCAGAAAAATATCTACTTCTGCTTCATTGACTATGCTAAAGCCTTTGACTGTGTGGATCACAACAAACTATGGCAGGTCCTTAAAGAGATGGGAGTACCAGACCACCTCACATGTCTCTTGAGAAACCTGTATAAGGGCCAAGAAGCGACAGTTAGAACCGGATACGGAACAACTGATTGGTTCAGCATAGGAAAAGGAGTACGACAAGGATGTATACTGTCACCTTGCTTATTTAATATATATGCAGAGTACATCATGCGAAATGCTGGCCTGGATGAATCACAAGCGGGAATTAAGATTGCTGGGGAAAAGATCAACAACCTCAGATATGCAGATGATACCACTCTAATGGCTGAAAGTGAAAAGGATCTAAAGAGCCTCTTGCTCAGAGTAAAAGAGGAGAGCGCAAAAGTGGGCTTGAAGCTCAACATCAAAAAAACTAAGATCATGGCATCCGGCCCCATCACTCCTTGGCAAATAGAAGGGGAAGCTGTGGAAGTAGTGACAGACTTCACGTTCCTGGGATCCCAGATCACCGCAGACTGTGACTGCAGCCATGAAATTAAAAGACGCCTGCTCCTTGGGAGGAAAGCGATGGCGAACCTAAACAGCATGATAAAAAGTAGAGACATCACCCTGCCAACAAAAATACGCATGGTCCAAGCAATGGTATTCCCAGTAGTCATGTATGGCTGCGAGAGTTGGACTATAAGGAAGGCCGAGCGCCGAAGAATAGATTCTTTTGAACTATGGTGCTGGAGAACTCTCTTGAGAGTCCCTTGGACTGCAAGAAGAACAAATCAGTCAATCCTCAAAGAAATCAACCCTGACTGTTCCCTGGAAGGCCAGATAATGAAACTGAAGCTCAAATACTTTGGCCACCAAATGAGAAGGGAGCACTCACTGGAGAAGACCCTGATGCTGGGAAAGATTGAAGGTCAAAGAAGACGGGGACGGCAAAGGATGAGATGGTTAGACAGTGTCA
>NW_015163621.1:257002-263165 GCF_001447785.1 Gekko japonicus
CGCCGGGCCCCTCATGGGGCTTGGCAGTGGAGCTGCAAGGCCGGCGGCGGAGGCCAGGACCGTTGGGGGCGGGGTGTGTGGCCTTATGACACACTTACGGTGATGTCAGGGGGCGTAGCCTTATGACACACTTCCGGTGATGTCAGGGGGTGTGGCATATGCTAATGAGTCATGCTAATGAGTTCCCCTAGCTCTTTTTCTACGAAACGACCCCTGCTCATATCTATGGCTACACGTCCTCCATGCTCACTCCCAGTCCACACTCCGTACTGTGACTGTTCGTATCAAGGCACTGTTTCTCTTCTGCGGCTTCCGGAATGTGCAACCTAACCTACCTCACAGGTTTGTTGTGCAGGAAAGCAAGATTGTACCATACGCCCCTCCCCCCAAGTTTCCTGGAGGGGCAGGTTGCAGATCAGCCCCCCCCCCCGAGGAAGGTGATCTGAGGTGAGCCGCCAGAGCTGTGGGTTGCCGAAGACGAGAACTGACGGGCCGTACTGAGCAGTTGGCAGAATGAGAACAACGGGGAGAGAGACGTGTGCACCGGAAGGAAGACTAAACTCAATAAGAAATATTTGGCAAGAATTATTCCAACATGTTTATAGTACAGATGGGAATGTGCGTATGATTCATTTGCCTAGCAAAGCTCTTGCTCCTTTTCAGGGCAACCAATAAAATAAAATAAAATAAAATAAAATAATGGCCCCTTGTCAATGTGGCCTGATGAGGTGGGCCTCAAGAGCCAGTGTGGTGTAGTGGTTAAGAGTGTCAGGCTAATATCTGGGAGACCCAGGTTTCGTATAGTGTTTAAGAGCGGCAGACTCTAATCTGGGAGAACCGGGTTTGATTCCCCACTCCTCCACATGCAGCTGCTGGTGTGACCTTGTTCATAAGTTCTCTCAGAGCTGTTCTCTCAAGAGCAGTTCTCTCAGAGCTCTCTCAGCCCCACCTACCTCACAGGGTGTCTGTTGTGGGGAGGGGAAGAGAAAGGTGATTATTGTAAGCTGCTCTGAGACTTCTTCTTCAAATTATGTGTAAAATATTTTTCCAGAAATCCAGACAGACAAATGAAGGCAACGCCGAGTTAAGACAGCGACGGTGGCAGCCACAACCCAGCCTTTTAGGGAGCATGTGGAGGAGAGTGGTTCAAAGACAGCACTGTGATCCAGATGGCCTCTCCTTGAATTTTCTCTCCTACCATGAATTCACTAGGTAGGTGGTCGTAAGCCATTTGCATCCTCTCAGCATCCTATTTGAAATCTGGCTGGAATAATACCGGTCTACCTTTGAGAGTCGTTGTAAGGTTTTCAACAAGATAATGAATGCAAAGCACTGTGATGACTTGAAACACCAAGTTGTAAAAAGAATTAGCTGAGCCAAAGGCTTGAATCAAATTGGGATTGGAGTGGTGGCATTTTTGCAGTTTTGTGAGTCCGTCTGTGCGTGTGTGCCTGTGCCTAGAAGTCATGGCAACCTCTGGCGACTCCTACTGGGGCTCGGAGGACATTCAGAGAAGTGGCTTGATAGCCTGCTTCTGCCTCCTGGCTCTGGTATTCTTTGGAGGTCTCCCACCAGGGTCAGCCTTGCTTAGCTTCCGAGATCTGACGAGATTGGCCTTGCTGGGTCAATGCGGGACAGGGCAAATTGTGATATTTTTAATTAATTTCCACCAAAAGACAGTTTGTTGCTGCTGTTGCTGTCAAGTCGCAGCTGACTTATGACAACCCCATAGGGGGTTCAAGGCAAGAGACCTCCAGAGGTAGTTTGCAGTTTACTGGCTCCATGTCATGACCCTGGTATTCGTTTGAGTTCTCCCATCCAAATACTAGCCAGGGCCAACAGGGCTGGCTCACCCGCTAGGCGAACTAGGCATTCGTCTAGAGTGTGGGCCAGCCCTTAGGGTGCGGGAGGAGAGGCAGGGGCGGCCCGCAGGAGCCCAGCGCGCTCCCGGCACTAGGAGCCGGAGGAGTGGCCTCTCCATGGAGCCAGGCGCTGTGGCGCCCCCTTGAGCCAGCCAGTGGCGGCGTCGCACTACCAGGAAGCACCAAGGTCCACCTTCCAAGGCCTCTGTTCTGCCTCCTGCGCCTGCCCACCTTCCTGCCTCCCTTCCCTCCCTCCCGCGCTGCAGTCGGTGCCCCAGGGGGGGCCTTGGAGCCGACCTCTCCTGGCCTCAGAGAGGCCGCCCAAGCAGCAGCAGCAGCCTTTTCCCAGATTGCGCTGGCCGGGCGGAGGGGGGCGGGCGGGTGCTCCAGGCTGTGCACGGTGGCGGCAACGGGGCTGGGCGGCCTCAGCAGGAGATAATGCCATGGAGCCCACCCTTCAAAGCAACCATTTTCCCCAGGGGAACTGTGTAGTCTGGAGATAGGTTATAATCACCTGGAAGATAGCAACCCTCATAATGACTGATCTATACCAATATTAATATGCCAGATGACAGCTGGATTCAAGACAGAGCTCGCTGTGCCCTTTTTCCTAGACAACATGGCTCTCACACCCTTGTGGGCACTCTCCTCCTCCTCCTCCCACTGGCCCCGTCACGCACGGCCAGAAGGGGGTAGCCTACCGTGTTCTCCTCAGCTGCCCATCCTAAAGCCAGCCTGGCAAGCTGTGCTTGTTCCCTGATTGCAAAATGGCACAGTACTGTCAGGACAGGCACTGCAGCACACACTGTCGTGTGCTCTGCTGCTCAGCATACCTGTCCTGGAAACTTATTTAAGAACCTGGGGAAAGATCTCCAGGAAGTACTGGCTGCAGAAACAATTTCTACCAAATCCCTTACGTGGATAAATGCAACATCCCAAAGTGGAGCAACTGCTCTATGCCCGTTGGTGTGGAACTGTTCATCTGAATCCCATCTCATGCAAGGGACAGAGTTAAGGTTACAGTCAGTGCTGGTACATGTTTCTTTGTCCTATACTGAGTCGTCAAGAGGGGCATGTACATAAGAACCTAAGAACATAAGAGACGCCAATGTTGGATCAGGCCAAAGGCCCCTCCAGTCCAACACTCTGTGTCACACAGTGGCCAGAAATACCAGTGCCATCAGGAGGTCCAGCAGTGGGGCCAGGACATTAGAAGCCCTCCCACTGTTGACCCCCCCCAAGCACCAAGAAGACAGAGCATCACTTGCCCCAGAGCCCCTATCTATACCTTGTGGCTAATAGCCACTGATGGACCTCTGCTCCATATGCTTATCCAATTCCCTTTTGAAGCCGTCCATGCTTGTAGCCGCCACCACTTCCTGTGGCAGTGAATTCCAAGTGTTAATCACTCTTTGGGTGAAGAAGTACTTCCTTTTATCCGTTCTAACCCGACCGCTCAGCAATTTCATGGGGCGCCCACGAGTTCTTATATTGTGAGAAAGGGAGCAAAGTACCTCTTTACCTACCTGCTCTTTTTTGTTTACTAATGACTCCTTGAAACCCGAATGGGGGTCACCATAAGCCAGCTGTCACTTGATGGCCCTTTCACCAACATCACCTCTCACTGAAGAATTATGTGATCCCCAGCAAAAAAAAAAGAATTGGGCGGGGGGCTCAGTGGGTTGGCGCACAAGGAGGAAGGTAGAAAATTCTGCTCCGTGTAGTCTGTGGACAGTGGGATACATGCCATTGCTTTCATGTCAACCAGTTTTCCACTTTTTCTACAGACAATAAACAGAACTTTTCCAGAGGACCATTTCCATCCAGTAGATTCTACCACCAGGTGTCAGTACAGCAGCATATATGGCACAGAGAACGAACATAGAGGACGCAGGCCCTCTGCAAAGCAACATCTCCACCTGTTAGCAATAGGATATACTGTAATTAGCACCTTTTAATACTATCTTATTTTACCGCTTTGTGATTTTATGATTAGTATATTATTTATTGTTGTTTTAAATTTTGGGAAGCCGCCCTGAGCCGGCTATTGGTGGGAGGGCAGGGTGAAAGTTTAATAAATAAATACCCACCCACCCTTGTTTCTCCAGTACATACAGCCTCCTTTTAAAAACTTCCTCATTGGCTCATCACAATATCTAATGGTAAAGCATCCCCCATGCCAAATAGGAAAGCAGGAAAACCAAATATGTAACATATGCCGAAAAAAATAGGACTCTGCAAATTAACCCAAGACCCGACCTGGATGGCCCGGCCTAGCCCAGCCCAGCCAAATCTCATCATATCTCAGGAGCTAAGCAGGGTTGGCCCTGGTTAACGCCTGGATGGGAGGCCACAAAGAAAGTCCAGGGTTGCCTTGATAATCCTGTGGGGTTGCACATCCTATTCCTGGAGTCCCCCACTACCCCTAGAACATTTCCAGATGACATTTCCGAATGTGGTGGGAGGGAGTGAAATTCATGCTCTGTGGGTGGGAAGCCTTGCACCCATGGTAACATGTAGTCTGGATCCAAACCTGTGCCTATAGATCAAATAATTTAGTGTGGCTTAAAAGGTATGCAAATGAGAACTGTTCCACATTGACTCACCTGGAGGATGCGTCTGGAATTAATCCGAGCATATGCTTTGCGCATTCAGTCTCCCACATCTCCAGTGAATGAAGCTCAGTAAATGTAGAGAAGGACCTCCTTTGCCTTGGAGAGAGTCATGGCCAGTGAGGGTAGATAATACTGACCTTGATGGACAAATGGCACGATTTCACGAGAGTGGAGGAGAGTGGAGCCAGTTTGGTGTAGTGGTTAAGTGCGCGGACTCTAATCTGGGAGAACAGGGTTTGATTCCTCACTCCTCCACTTGCACCTGCTGGATGACCTTGGGCAAGCTATAGTTCTGGCACAGCTGTTCTTGAAAAAAGAGCCGTTCTGCCAGAGCTCTCTCAGCCCCACCCACCTCACAGGGGGTCTGTTGTGGGGAGGGGAAGGGAAAGGAGTTTGTAAGCCGCTCTGAGACTCCCTTGGGTAGTGAAGGGCGGGGTATACATCCAATCTCTTCTTCTTCTTCTGTTATGTGGCTGGTCTCAGATTCAAATCTCCAGCTACAGGTAGAGTTGCCAATTCTGGGTTGGAAAATTCCTGGAGATTTGGGGGCTGAGCACGGGGAGGGTGGGGTTAGGGGAAGAGACGGACCTCAGTGGGGTATGATGCCACCAAGTCCACCACCCTCCAAAGCAGCCATTTTCTCCAGGGAAACGGATATCTGTAGCCTAGAGATCAGTGGTCATTCTAGATGGCTCCAAGCCCCACCTGGAGGTTGGCAACCCTAATGAAAGGCCTCAGGGCTTTGGGGGATGACCTTTCTCTGCCAGAGAGCCCCTGCCAGTCAGACGAGCCAACAATGAGTTGCATCTCTTAACAGAAAGGCCTTCAAGACACAATCCGTTGCTTCCGACGTCCCTGGGGGTCAGGTTTGGAGCGATGCTGTTTCCATGGGAGGTTCCTTGGCACACGCCCACAGCCTCTTCTCCGCTGTCTTTCCAGAGGCGAGTAGAGAAGCTTTCGCTCTGCCTTCAGTATTTTAACGTTCGGCCCTGTTGGCCCAGCTGGTTGCTTTCAGCTGAGGTTTGGTTCAGTTTGAAATGGTTTTGTGATTTCTCACAAAAGTGGTTAAGGCGCTGAGCTGCAGGCTGTGGAAGGTCGGTAGCTCAGCAGTTCGAGACCCGAGTGTGCCGCATGACGGAGTGAGCTCCTGTCTCTGGCCCCAGCTCCTGCCAACCTAGCAGTTTGAAAGCAAGAAATTGCAAGTAGATAAATAGGTACCGCTTTGGTGGGAAGGTAACAGCGTTCCGTGCACCTTGGCATCTAGTCATGCCGACCACATGACCACGGAAATGTCTTCAGACAGCGCTGGCTCTTTGGCTTGGAAACGGAGATGAGCACCGCAACCCTAAAGTTGGATTCAACTGGCTTTCGAGCAAGGGTACCTTTACCTATACTCCTTTGTACACTGCAGGGAGAACACTGTTGATAACATGACATATAAATCTTGGAGAGAGAGAGAGAGAGAGAGAGAGAGAGAGAGAGAGAACACTGTGTGTAACATGACATATAAATCATAGAGAGAGAGAGAGAGAGAGAGAGAGAGAGAGAGAGAGAGAGATCAAATAGCCCATTCTCCATTTACTGTTGGATGGAACAAAAGTGCCGGGAGTGGACGCTGCATGAATCCAGCAGAGAAAGACAAGGCGCCTCCTCCTTGCCTCTTTCCATGGCCCAACTGTTTCTCCT
>NW_015163621.1:263177-368316 GCF_001447785.1 Gekko japonicus
CTTTCCCCCTTCCCTTCTTTGATGCCCCTGGAAATTCTTAGCATGGGCACGCCTGCCTAGAAGCCGCCTGGCCTGCTCCCCCCAGCTAAAGCCGCTGGTTTCTGCTTTGTGCCTCATGCGCTTTTGCAGGCGGCTAATAGCGCTATCAATATTGCAAGCCTTCATGATCGCAGGCCAGCTTCTTCTGATTCACCCCAGTGTTGAGACTGCTAATGAGCAGCGTGTCGGGGGGAGAGGGGGCGGAGGAGGAGGCTACAAAGCCAGCGGCTCCGCTCAGGACTTCCATTTTTGCCTGATGCAAGCAGCGACGTCTGGCGAGGACCCGGGCGGCGCGGAAAGGAAATTAAAATGCTTCCTTGTTCCAAGGAGAATAGAGAGCCCTCAGAAGAGGGAGAGAGAGAAAAGCATCTTTTTCACACAGAGCAGTTTCATCTTTGAAGCTGCAATCTACCTGCCTTGGGCCATGCTCTCGAATCCAGTTTAGGCCTCTGATTAGGGTTACTGACCTTCAGAGGTGAGGCATGCAGTTCACCCAGAGCTACGGGTTGCCAGGCCCAGGTTGAGAAATACCTGGAGATTTGGAGGGTGGAGCCTGAGGAGGGTGGGATTTGGGGAGGGATTTCAACGGGGTTTAGGGCTGCCAAGTGGGGGCAGGGGGCTGGTAAACCCCCGCTTTGGAGGCCCAATTTCCGCCACCGCAGAATCGGGCCCCGGGACGAGCTCCGCCCCCCCGAAGCGCAGCGTCTGGTGACACAACCACGTCGCTCACGTTGGGGGCGGTGGCCCGCACCGCCGAAGGGAAAGCCCTCGAAAACCCCTCCGATGATCGGGGCCACGCCCCCAACGTGAGTGACATGGCGCGTCACTTCCTGTGATGTGTGCACACTTCCTTTGCGCGCGTGCACACACATCACCAGAGAGCTCCCGGACCCCGGCGAGGCTCCCCCGCCACCAAGGTAAGTAGACTTGGCAACCCTAACGGGGTTTCATGCCACAGAGCCCACCTTCTAAAGCGGCCATTTCCTCCAGGGGAACTGATCTCTGTGGCATGGAGAACAGTTGTAACCCCGTGAGATCTCCAGCCACCACTTGGGAGGTTAAGAACCACCCATATACAGCCGCGATTTCATGACTCAGTGTCACATTGTGTAGTCAGGTTGTTTACCAAGCACATTCATACAAACATTGACATGCAAAGAGCAGAGCAGAGAGATGTTTTAAATGAACCAAATGCTGGTGCCGAAGTTCAGCTCTAATTAGTTCCTGATCGGTTTCTTCTGATAATAATTAGAACTGAACTTTGGCACAAACACTTTATTTATTTAAAACATCTGTCTCTGTTCCACTCTTTGCATGTAAATGTATGAATGTGCTTGGTAAACAATATAATTTGACGGCACAATGTGACACTGAGTCATTAAATCACGGTTGTAATATGGGTGGTTCTTAACTGCTTCTCCTGTGATCTCTCCTACGTTGCTAGCCACCTGGAGGCCGGCAACCTTAACTACAGCTGATTGCCACTCTCCCGTTCCCCTGGAGAAAATGGCAGCGTTGGAGGGCAGGCTCTATGGCAGGGGTCCCCAACACGGTGCCCCCGGGCTCCATGGTGTCCACCAAGTGTTTTTAGAAAACGGGTGAGGCCCAGTGGGCCTCTTTCCAGCAGGGCTTCTGATTGGCCACTGGAGATCTGGTTGACTGTGCAGATCAAAATAACAATTTGTTGGCAGCTGCCACCACAAGCGTTGGCTTTATTTCCTCTCTTGCTCACCTGGTGTACTTTTAAGTACGCTTCTTTTCCTTCCCACTTGGGCTTCCTCTGTGTGTGCATGTCAGACCCCGGTCCAGTTATACTCAACAACAGTTTGGTGTAGTGGTTAAGTGCACGGACTCTAATCTGGGAGAACCGGGTTTGATTCCCCACTCCTCCACTTGCACCTGGCTGAATGGCCTTGGGCAAGCCCTAGTTCTGACAAGAGCTGTTCTTGAAAAAGAACAGTTTCTGTTGAGAGCTCTCCCAGCCCCCCTACCTCACAGGGTGTCTGTTGTGGGGAGGGGAAGGGAAAGGAGTTTGTAAATTGCTCTGAGACTCCTTTAGGTAGTGAAGGGCGGGGTACAAAACCAATCTCTTCTCTTTTTCTTTTACCACACAGGATGTCTGTTGTGGGGAGGGGAAGGGAAAGGACTTTGTAAGCCACTCTGAGACACCTTTGGGTAGTGACGGGCGGGGTATAAATCCAATCTCTTCTTCTTCGGCAGCGATAAATTCATTGGAGTATTTGCAAGATCCAGAAAGTCACTGTGTCAGAACTAGAGACTTTTGGTGGGTACAAGCTTAATATAGTAAACTGGAAGAAAAGCCACTTCCCCTTCTCCAAGCACACATCACACTCATACCACGCCTAGTGTTGCCATTCCAACCAAGGAAGAGATATATGGCTTGGTTATCTGTAGACCAAGTTGGTACAGAGAGCTTCTCAAGGACATCGTCCCTTGGGGAAGCAAAAGGGAGGGAAGGGGGATGACTTGGAAAGTTATGTCTTCTAGAAGCAAAGGTCCCATTCACTCACTCACCCCTTCCCCTAAGGAATTCCCTCCCCCCAATAACATGGCAACTGAAGCAAGCAAAGCGCAGTGAGGTTTGGCAGTGCAGCTCCACCTTCTGTGCCGGCCATTTTGTGGTTCACTCTGCCTCTAGTGGCGGCCGTTTTGTGGCTGCCTTTGTCAGAATTCCAAAGATGCCTGCGTGCTGAAAAGGGCTAGGGACATCTGCTCTATGCCATTCTATAAAGTCCAGGAGAAAGGGAAGCCCCTCCTAGGCTTGCCAAGTCCCCCGGGGGTAGGGAAACCCCCCGCCCCAGAGGCCCAAATATCTAGCCAGCATAGGCTTGCCAAGTCCCCCTGGGGGGCGGGGAAACCCCCGCCCCAGAGGCCCGTTCCCCACCACCGCTGGATCGCGCCCCGGGGGGAGCTCCACCCCGACGTGCACGTCACATGGAAGTGACACGATCACGCGGGGCACGCTGGGGGTGGGGCCATGACCATCTGAGGGAAAACTCTATGGTTTTCCCTCAGATGGTCATGGCCGCGCCCCCAGCGTGCCCTGCGTGGTCGTGTCACTTCCGTGTGACGTGGATGCGGCGCACGCATGCTCCGGGAGCAACCCAGGAATCCCCCGCTCCGGATCGAGGTAATGCTTGGCAACCCTAGCCCCTCCCCAACTCACCAGGAATTTCCCAAGCCAAAGCAGGCAACCCTGCCTCTAATAGGCGAGACCTCCCTAGTCACACAAGCTGCCTGCCTGCTGGGTGAGTGGCAGAGTGGGAACTAGGGCGCTGGACTGGGCCCGAGTTCAAATCCCCCCTCTGCCATGAAGCTCACTGGGGGAGCCTTGGGCCAGCCACTCTCTCACAGTCTCCTCTATCTCATGGGGATACTTTAAAGCTGCTTGCCTCCTCAACATTTCATACACAATACTGGTTTGAGCAAGACTTAGGATCATGGCCTGAGGCATCCCCCTTCCCACACTCACTTTTAGGGTTGTTGTTGTTGTTGTTTTTTTAAAGGTGGGATGTAACATCCGGCCTGACTAAGAGTTCAGCTGACCTCAAAAGCTTGGGCGCCATTGTGTGTCATGTGGTTGGTCCTGATAAAAAAAGTTACGTGGATGGTATTCATGATTTTGGATTTTGTTTTTGGGCCAACATAGCTGTAAACAGCTTCCTTCTACCTCACAAAGGTGTGGCATGATTAAAACAGAGGAGGAAACTACGTACACTCCCCACCCACCCTGCTCCAAGCTCATTGGAGGACGAATGGGATAAAAATGTGATCGTTTGGCCTCCTGGTTTTTCACATATTCCTCCTCCATAGCAGCGCACAGCCCAGAACTTACCCCATGTTAGCTATGGGCCAGGGTGTGGCATGATTAAAACGGAGGAGGAAACTACGTACACTCCCCACCCACCCTGCTCCAAGCTCATTGGAGGACGAATGGGATAAAAATGTGATCGTTTGGCCTCCTGGTTTTTCACATATTCCTCCTCCATAGCAGCGCACAGCCCAGAACTTTTTCCTATTGGAAGGAAGGGGAAATGGTAGAAAACACTCCTTTAAGTGCAAGGAACTGCCATTTCTGGAGATCTGTCGGGTGGGTGGGGGGGTGGCGGATGTCCCCAACATGACGTCATCACGTCGGGGACGCCCCGCCCCCAACACCCACAGCCAACCCTCTCTCTCCCTTTAAGTGTGTGGAACCCGTGTTTCCTCCCAAGCCCGATCTCCACTTGAAATCAGGCTTGCATGCTCTTAAAAGGGAAACGTGGCTGCTCTTAAAGGGGAAACACTGGCTCCTGCATTTAAAAGGGAAACGTCGGCTCCTTTAAGTGCAAGGAACTGCTGTTTCTGGAGATCCGTCAGGCGGGTGGGGGGGTGGCGGACGTCCCCAACGTGATGTCATCACATCGGGGATGCCCCGCCCTCTCCAGGAACGCCCCCAAAGTCCCCCGCTGGGGGTGGAAGACGGACTTGGCAACCCTAGGGCTCCCTGTTTATTTGCTTTTTGCGCTAAGGCAGCTTTTCCAACAAAGCAACTACTTTGGCTTTTGTACGGGTTAAGTGCTGTCAAGTCGCTTCCCTCATGGTGGCCCCAAGAATGAATGACCTCCCTGACATCCTCCTGTTAGCAGCCTTGCTCGGGTCTTGCACACTGAGGCCCTGCGGCTCCCTCGACTGAGTCAGTCCATCACATGTCGGGTTTATAATAGGTGAATTTTGAGCTGTTGTCATTTGCAGGAGGCACTCAAGGCCTTCAACAATAAACCTCTCTGACTAGACAATGGCAACACCGTGCCAATCTGCATGAGGCAGTAATGAGATCTTTTTATTTGGGAATAATGGGAAAGCTGAACACAATTTAATTCTCACTTTGTTAACGTAAAGATTAACCAGCAAGGAGCTAAAATGAAATCCTACCACAGGGGTCGTTTCGTAGAAAGAGCTAGGGGAACTCATTAGCATAACTCATTAGCATATGCCACACCCCCTGACATCACCGGAAGTGTGTCATAAGGCCACACACCCCTGACATCACCGGAAGTGTGTCATAAGGCCACACACCCCGCCCCCAACGGTCCCGGCTGCCGCCGGCCTTGCAGCTCCACTGACGGAAGCAGGGGGCGGGGCTTCATCATGTGCCCCGCCCCCTGCACCTCACCCGGGGGAACTGTGTTCCCCCCACGATCCCCCCGAAATGACCTCTGCCCTACCAGACTCCTTGTGTTACAGATGCAGGGTCTGTAGTGTTTAAATGTTGGCCCCGCTCCCTTCCCATCCCAAATAGAACCTGTTGAAAAATTTTCCTAGCAATATTTCTAGATGACTCTAAAAACAGAGCCCTCAGGGAAGGTCGGGAAATCAGTTAACTCAGTCCCCATTTCCAGCTTCTTTATTTGTTGTTGTTCATCTATAATTTGGTGTGCATATTAAATTATTATTTAATAATAATCATACAACTGTAGGCTTGCTAAGTGAGGTTTGTTGCAAGAAGCAGAAGAAGAGGAGATTGGATTTATACCCCGCCCTTCACTACCCGAAGGAGTCTCAGAGCGGCTTACAATCTCCTTTCCCTTCCCCTCCCTGCAACAGACACCCTGTGAGGTAGGTGGGGCTGAGAGAGCTCTTTTGAGAACCGCTTGTGAGAGAACAGCTCTGAGAGAACTGTGACTGACCCAAGGTCACACCAGCAGCTGCATGTGGAGGAGGAGAGGAGCTGAGCTCTTGCAAGGTAGTCCAGGCTGACCTAGGAGTTCAGCTCAAAATGCTCTTTCTCCTAGCAGCCAGCCAGTATAAGATGTTCACACAGTATCATCTCATTCCAAGTCCTAACAAAAACAGCTAAGAAGGAGCTAGGAAGATTTAAAAGGGGCAAGAAGGTAGCGTTAACTATAATATCCAGTGATGGCTGGTAAAAGTCACAGTGCAAGTTTCCGCATGCGCACAAAAATTGGTGTAACACAGCAATAATGAGGGACATGTTTTTGTACACCTTTGGAGGAAGCCAGTTTGGTGTAGTGGTTAAGTGCACGAACTCTAATCTGGGAGAACCGGGTTTGATTCCCCACTCCTCCACTTGCACCTGCTGGATGACCTTGGGCAAGCCATAATTATAGTTTTAAGACTTTTATGGGTATGCCAATTAGGTACATTGTACCGCACTGTTAGCCGCCCTGAGCCTGCTTGCAGGATGGGCGGGGTATAAGTATAATAATAAATAAAATAAATAATTCTGGCACAGCTGTTCTTGAAAAAGAGCAGTTTCTGTCAGAGCTCTCTCAGCCCCACCTACCTCACAGGGTGTCTGTTGTGGGGAGGGGAAGGGAAAGGAGCTTGTAAGCCGCTCTGAAACACCTTTGGGTAGTGAAGGGCGGGGTATAAATCCAATCTCCTCCTCCTCCAAATATGTCTGACAGAACTGGTTGTCTCCTGTGAGGCTACTTCATGTCAAACTGATTTGGGGGGAAACTGTTAAACATGATACAAATCACAGCTTCTGAAGAAAGCACATGTTGTTCATTTAGCTCATAGGATGGGGAGCAATGAGTGAAAAAGCCAGTCCCCCCCCCCCTTTAGTCTAAGATCCCATTTCATGGGCCCTGAAGACACTTCCCCAGTACTAGCTGCACTACTTGAGAGCCATCGTGGTTTTAATGTGGATGATGGAGAGTTCAATTTAACCCCCCCCCCCGCTCATCTTTAATGCTCCCTGGGGTAACCTTGGGGCAGCTGGTCTTTCATCTGAGCCTCACTCATGGGAATATTGTGAGGGTAAAGGCAACCAAGGAGTGATCTGGAAGGATCCTTGTGGCAAGAAATTAAAACAACCACAACAAACTGCATGTTTACACGAGGATGGACACAGCAGCCAATTCAGGAGCGTTTTCCTGAATCGGCACTCCTTACACAAGAAGATTATTCCAGGCTGGTTTAACACACAACCCCCTTGGCTCTAGTAAGAATCCAGGTCACAACATTTTGCAGTGAAATCTCAAGATCACGCACCTGTTGCATTCATGCAAGTATCATTACCAAATTTTGCATCAATTCTGGTTTGATTGGACCGTTCTTGTTCTGTTTCTGGGTTTTCCCCCCACACATTGGGGATAAAAGTAGTTGTCACAACCATGTTAGCAAAACCAACGGAAACATTGTGCTTATAACTGATGCTCATTTCATATCATCAGCCAAATGAAAACAGGAGGTAGTAAGGAGGGCAAAAATAGACTTCACAATCATGCATGAAAATTCAAAGAAGAATTATTACACATTCAAACATCTAGGTTCAAGTCCAGTAGCACATTAGAGAACAACAAAATCTGGCAGGGTCAGAAGGTCTCAAAAGCTTATACCCCCCAAATCCTGTCGGTTTCTAAGGTTCTACCGAACTTGAATCCAGCTGTTGGTTTCTTAAAGTACTAGTGGACTCGTACTGCTGGCTTCAAACCTAGCTGTTCTACCACGGACTAACAGGGCTACCCTCTAAAGCTTGATTTTATGGAGCAGAGATTTGGTCTCGTGTGGGTGTCTTTTGTGGACACATGCCCAGCCCTAGAGACTGGGTGACCAAAAGACTTAAAGAGGCTACAGCTAGAAGGCTGGCAGGACTTCTGATTCCAAGGACAAGAACTGAGGACAACAGAGAGACAAAGGCAGCGGCCGTAGGCAACAAAGGAAGGGGCCACGGCTGAATGGGAAGGCACATACCTTGCGTTCAGAAAGTTCCAAGAGCAATCCCCAGCATTTCTATTTAAAGGTTTCAAGATAGGAGCTGTTGACAGACAGACAACCTTTATTGGCATGTAAGAGATACGATTACATTAGAATTTAGGAACACCTCAGAAGTATGGCTGTCGAACAGCCAACAACAACAACAAAAAAAGAACTGATCAATTAATAGTTTCCCTGGTTCGAATTACAGATTGAAGAAAACAAGCAACATTAAAAGTTATAGAAGCGTTTTGCTCAGAGAGTAGCAACTGGACCTTGACGCTCTCAGGAAGACCATGCCATGTAAAAAGAAGGGTGTCGAGAATTTTTTCTCGGAACTTAGTATAAAATGGACAATTTAAAAGAACATGGGAAACGGATTCAATGGCACCCTGACTACAGGGGCATTGTCTAAGTTCATAGGGGATTTTTTGGCATCTTCCAGAGAAGACGGCTGATGGTAATACGTTAAATCTGAGTAACATAAATGCCCTTCTTTGATGGGGATCAGTTAGAGAACAAAAATAAGAAGCTGTCTGGCGCAGTGTCTGGGATAATCCCAGATGAACTGGGGAACAGGTTTTCCTGGCTGCCTCAGTCAGGCACTGAAACTGAATATTTAGAAGCCTGCGTTTAATTGTATAAAATATTGTGGAGGCAGATGATAAGTAAAGCGGGTCTAGAAGTATTCCTAAGGACCTAATTTGTGAAATTGTGAACTAGATTTTGCTTTGAAGGCTTTTAAGACCATTGGGACGTATCTATTGCCTCTCAAGTAGAAAAAGCAGGCGATGGCCTCAGCACTGTTTCCTGCTAGGGTGGTAGCACATTTGTGGTGAGTAGCCCAGCTAGGGGCTGTTGGGAAAGGCTTTTCTCTACCAGGTATTCTGGAGAGCCACAGCTAGCGTGTAACATTCTGTAAAACACTGAACGATATGCTGACTCAGCCTGCTGAATTGTCTGCAGCCCAGCTGGGAGGCGGTTTATGAGTGGGCTGGGAGCCCTTTATGAGTGGGCTCCATTGAACTTAGTTCTGAACAAACGTCCATAAGACCAGGTGGTAATTCCAGCACTTTGCTCACACTATGGGATACAGAAGAGGCAGGGATGGGGTTGGAAAGCAAAGGGGTACTGCAGTAGAAGTATGCTCCAAGGCACTGTCAATGCATCCATTTCTTTTCCTCTGATGACCACAGGTGAAATCTTTTGGAAACCAGACAACCAAAGTCCTGGTTTTCTGACTTGAGCCCCTGCAAGCCACCCCTTTCACTCCCAACTCATGAAAAGATGGCTTGATTTTGCAAACTCTTTATGACAGGGCCTGCAAGACGGAGCTCTTCCGCCAGGCATTTAATTAGGGGCTGCCGCTGCTGTAGAGCCCTGGCCCGCAGTTTTAACATTGAGCTGATGCCACAAGAAATTACTAGCAGAAGAACATCTGAGAACATCTGGGAAGCGGAAAGCCATCTTGAAAATGTGCCATCAAAGTTAATTTTAATTGCTACCAGCACTTTGTATCTGTTTTATCTGTTGCATTTTAAATAATTGTATGATTTAAGTTGTATTTATGTTTGTATGGAAGCCGCCCTGAGCCCGCTCTGCGGGGAGGGCGGGGTATAAATTTGATAAATATAAAAATAAAAATCAGTGGGAGAGGGAGCTGTTTTCTCACAAAGTCTCATTATCTGGAACTGGGTTATGTCCCATGATGAGCCATATTTTTGTATCGACGTCCCCTTATTTATCCAAATAGATTCCACTAGTATGTGAAACTGCAAGTCTGATACAGAGCGTGCATACAAACAAGACAGAGAAAGAACCCCTCTTTTAATACATCAATAGAAAATGCATGGTTAAGAGGTCATTTGGACAACTTTTGCTAAACAGATGAGGAACACCTCAAAGGCCTGTTAAAAGCTGCTTGCTCTTCGAGGTTGTATACCAGGAGAGTAGTAAGAAGAGCCAGTGTCAGGACAGAAGCACTGAGACAGCCATAAAATAGATCATATCAATAGTGATTATCCAGGGCAGCCAAAGGCATTGCCTCCATTTGTAGTGACAGTCTCTCTCAACTACCAGAGACCAGGAATTAAACGAGAGGGGATGAAAATGGCATTTCTGACTTTCTTGTGAAACTCCCGGAGGCATCAGGCTGGCCGGCCATAATCAATATAGGCCGAGATGAGTTAAGCAGACAGACGGTTCACCGATCAGGGATGTAGAAGACATTGGGATTACTATAGCCTAGTGGTGGGTTTCTGAAGCCAGACCCAGACGACTTGTTGTTCCAGTCTTGCATAAAGGGGAAGAAACTATCCATAGCAGGCACCCAGAAGGGCAATTTTGCTTGGCACAGGGAATTGACGTCATTAGCCCACCATTTGAACTCAGCCTGAAAGTTGCAAAGTTGCTTTGTGGGGAGGGTAGGGTATAAATGTGGTAATAAAATAAATAAATAAAATAAATAGCATGCTACTGCTGCCCCTCAGGAGGGACCATTGCTCAATGCAAATCCAAATCCGAGAGCTGGTGCACCAACAGTGGCAGTGTCACCATTAACCTGGGGTGGAGGGTAAGGTCTCAACCTTGATTACTACCAGACCTCCAGGTGTCTTTTGGTCAAAAAGTCCAGGGTAAATTTACTCCAAACCTATGCCAGCAGCCAATGGTTAAAGTGTCATCTTGCCCGTATTTAACGTATTAGGCATTTCAGTATTGCTGCAAATACATAAAACAGTTGGATTTCCCCACCACCAAAGCCTGGGATTAATGTAAGTGATCTGCTTTAACCAGATATAAACTAAAGGCAGCTATGTCAGTCCATGAGGGGAAAAAACAACAGCAGCAGGGCAATATCTTTTATTAGGACCAACTAAAGCATCACAAAGGAGCTGCGGTGGCTCAAGTGGTTAAGACGCTGAGCTGCAGGCTGTGGAAGGTCGGTAGTTCAGCAGTTCGAGACGCGAGTGTGCCGCATGACGGAGTGAGCTCCCGAGTCTCCAGCTCCAGCTCCTGCCAACCTAGCAGTTCGAAAGCAAGACATAGGTACCACTTCGGTGGGAAGGTAACAGCGTTCCGTGCGCCTTGGTGTTTAGTCACGCCGGCCACATGACCACGGAAACGTCTTCGGACAGTGCTGGCTCTTCGGCTTTGAAATGGAGATGAGCACTGCAACCCTAGAGTCGGATTCGACTGGCTTTCGAGCAAGGGAACCTTTACCTTTACCTAAAGCATCACAGAGTAGTGAGCAAGCTTTGACGTTTCATCAGAACCCAGCTTTGCCTCTAGCCTGAAGAACAACACGCCCCCAGGAATTTGTAAGTTTACTCCTTGCTGTGAATGCTAGGACTGTTTCTAGTAAAAGGTATTGCTTTGCTGTTAGTTTTTGGATTGTTTTTGAACAGATCAACAGGGTTACCTGAGATGGTGGGGTTTTTTTAACCTGCTTTGAAGGAACGAGGGAATCCTAGAACTGGCAGCTGACCTTCTACTATCTAATGACAGGCGACAGACCTGCTGAATGCCACTACTCACTCTTCATTCGTGTCTACTTGGCTTGGCCACCACTTCGTCTACCCATTCTAAGAATATCAGGGGGATTGCAAGCCCATGGAACTCTGAATGGAGCTCTGGGAACAGAGCAGGAAGCACTCTGTGTTTGCACGGGAGAAAACTACTCACCCTAAATGCTGGATGGCCCAAGTCAACTTTGTACTAACTGCTTTGTTAACATGGGCAGACAAAGCATCATAAAAAAACTATGAGAGAGAAAGGTATTTGGGGAACTTGCAACCCTTCAACAGGGACACAGTCTTCCAAAAGCCCCTATTTTCTAGTACAGTAACAAGATTGGGGGGGGGGGAGAAACCCTGCTTTGCTCTGGTTTAAAGAGCTCTTAGTTCCCTTCTGTCATCAGTAGCCATTATACCAATTCACATGCTCATCTCAGACCTATTTGTATTCCTAGCTAACAAACTTCACACTAAGAAACAGAGCAAAGACTACCAAGAAAGCCACAGTAAGGAATGAATGAAGGCATACTTGGGCAAAAGATAACCACAACTGCTCCACACAAAATCCCACCATGGTGGGGGAGATTACTCTAATAAAAACAATATTTTTAATACATTACTTGGGATCTCAAGAATAAGAAAGCTGGATCGTTTAGCAGTGAAATTGTGGAGGCCAATGATTAGGAATATAGAAACCGAAAACTTCATGTAGGAAAACGAATCACTTAGCCTTTATTAAATTCTCCAGCCTTTCAGATCTGGTAGACGTAGAAAAATATCTTTGAGTGTAATAGACAAAAGATAGCAAAGGTAATTAGCCCTTTACTCTGACCCAGTTAACCTAACAGATACAGTTTTTGTAACAAACAACTCAATTTATTAATTAAGGTTTTGCCAAACTAAGTCCTGAAAAGTAAGGGAAAAATAACCCCAAACAAACAATGACAATCCCTGGAATTATTCGTGCATTTCAGTATGGATGCAAACATTTCCAAGGACAAACAGTGTAAGAAAATTATTTTGAAGTGGATACACAGGATGAATACATTTGAAGAACAATTCTTAAGCAACATAAGTTGTCTTGAAACAATCCAGTAACCACATATAATGTCCATCTTTTACTTAAAATGTGAATCAAATCAAAGTTGGTAAGTTATCTCCAGATAAGTTAAAAACTCTATGGCACAAATTTTCACAAAAAAAGTTAAGGCAGAGACCAACATTTTATATAAAAATAGCTGAGCAGGTTTCTAATGAAGGAAATAACCTTTTGTGTGAGAGAGAGATGGATTTTGTTAATACAAGATTATAAATATCCTTATATATACAGACACAAGATTGATAACAAATGGATGGAATCCATTTTTTTCCCCAATAAGCCAAGATCACATATCCTGGATTGCAGTGGAGGTACTCAAAGTTAAATATCTGTCATAGTCTTCTTGCTACACATACCCATTTACATGTCATTAAAACTGAACTGTAGATAACTGAGTTTCATAGAGAAATTCAGTTTCGTCACACTAAAATTTACAAAACTCGCCAAACTGGCCCAAAGGACATCATGTTAATTTAAAGATAACTACTTAGACTTTGTTGGCACATTTGAATAGCATACTGGTTTATAAAAACACTTAGAACCTTCAGAAGAAGAAATCAGCTTTCGACGAAAATAGATATCAAGTGTCACCCACTGCAAAAAGCTTTGTGTGTGGAGGGGGGGGGGAGTTCATAGCAGCCTGCCATTGAATAGTGGAAGATAACTCATAGCAAACCTTTATACGGCCTGTTCAGTTCTGATCAACTGGTTTTGCGTGTAACTAGCAACAAAATGATAGAAAGCAGGGAGAGACCAGATTGACAAGGTTTCACAACTGGGATATTCACCAACTCAAAAGAATGACGACGTTATCTTTTAGAATCATTCTCCTGCTCTCTACGCATTGCGCACAGAGAACGGCAGCCGCTTCGATCCTTCAGCACCGGATGTGGCTTACAGTAATGTAAGAAGCAGAAAAGGATAAGAAATCAATACAGCAGAGGGCTCTTGTACCTCCTGCTCCCCCACCATCGAAAGCATTTTCAGCAGCTGGGAAAGGTACATGACATCACTGATGACTTCTCTTCCAGCCACTCAAAACCTTTCAGCCTGTTTTCCACTCGAGGCTGGGATGGGGACAGATCTGCCTACCTGCACTGGAGCGCAGCATCTGTCTGGATGGCAGGATCTCGGCACTATGCTCATACTAAGAGAAGACGTGTTCCTATGTGTATTATCGTGCCCCCTGTGCAGCCCCCTCCTTTAGAAAGGGCCAGAGATCAAAGTGTAACCTGCAGCTGAAAAATAGGGTGGAAGCGTGACTGGGTTGCATTTGTTTAAAACCCACCCCACATATCTGTAACTGGGAATGTAGCACAAATGCAATCCAGGCAGCCTGTAAAGGGCTTAGTCAGCAGAATGAGGTGGCAAAATGGAGAGCACTGAAATAGGACCAGTCTCCACCCACCCACCCCCCAAAGCCTGCAGTCTGAAGTGGAACAGGCCATTCTACCACCTCAGAATTCTACTACCTCATTCTGCTGCATGTGTTGACCAGAGCCAAGTCCCAACAAAATCGATACAGCCTAATCATACCCAACCCCCCAACAATACCAATTAGACCGAAGCACACCTCTCTCTGAATTTTACCCGTGATCAGGGGAAGGATCAGAGTTAGCATACCTAGTGCAGAGATACTCAAGCAAATACCTCTTTAAAGCATTAATTTGTTCTTTTATGTATTAAGAGAATACTATTCATTTGTTTTAACTAGGACATTTGGGCTTGTTTTTTTTTTTACATTAGGTCTAATTCCTGCATTCCAAGGATTCTAGATAACGAAGGAACGTCCCTTCGTCCCTATTCCAGGACTCTGTTCTGTGCCAAAAGATCTTATCCAGGGGAAAGGAATTAGAAGGGCATTTTCAAATTAGCTCGCTTTCCATTCATGCGAGGGGGGGGGCAAAATGTTATGCTTTCAGTCTGAACTTTATAACCCACTTCGAGGGTATTATACTTGCTGTCAAAGGCTGCATGTCAGCTCAAAACCAGGGTGCAAAAGTGCATGCAAACCCAGCATATTTCCATAAGGTCTTCTGGGCTTTTTTTAATGCAAGGGTTACTTTTCACCTACTCCCTGAGCACCTGCCATCTCCCAGTGGAGAGACCTGTGGAGAAAAAGTGGGAAACCGAATGGGAAGAGTGGGCCAATTACAATGGTGGGGTTGGGACCCATGGATAGGCTTTTGGCCACAAACCTGCACAAGCTCAGGTTCTCTGACCTTGGAATAACTCTAGCCGTCTGCTACAAGCACTGCTGAAAAATCAAAAGGGGGGGGGAGAGCTATAGCGTATCCATTCTAGTTGTAAGGTACAGTCCTGTGGGGAACTTGTACCAGTCCCATTCATTTCTGTGGGACCCGTGCTGGAAACATTCCTAACATTCCCAGCAATATAGTGTTATTTCACTGTAATTAATTCTCTCTCTCTCTCTCTCTCTCTCTCTCTCTCTCTCTCTCTCTCTCTCTCACACACACACACACACACACACACACACAGAGCTGCCTGTCACCTCAGCTCTTTCATAGTTCTAAGGTTCATATCAGTATGTAACAAATTAGCATAACAAAATCCCCAAACAGAAGTAAAAAAAACACACACCTCCATTATTTGGTACACATACTTCTTTAGGTAACCGCCCCCCCCCCAAACAAACACACCTCAATACAAAAAAAAATTCCATGTGCTGTAAGCCATTTATTGCTGGGGGACGGGGGACGGGACAGAAGTCACATTGAAGTCTGTTGTGGCATCTGAGGTGATACCACCTTGCAGAGGTAGTATGTACTGATGTCATGTCAAGTTTTTAAACTGCAGGACTAAGTAATACAGGAAAGAATTTCCGATTCCAGATGTGACCAGGAGGCACTACGCAAGAAAAATAACACTCCTGCGTTTCAAATATTCTTACGAAGGAACCTGCAGCCTTCCTACTGAAACTATTAACATGGGCATTGCATCTGAAGACACAGCATCATGCTGGGGTGGGGGAGTGTTCTCCAGTGAGACCACAGCAGTGGACTCTACTCTGTGAATCAATATGGACCAGTGAGGACCTTTTCAATATCCTAATCCCTGCCACAATAAGTATTTTGCACGGTGTGATAGAGTAGTGAGGTTCTCACACAGGAAGGGCAAAATATCTTTGTACAAAAGGTCTTCGAATAGACAGCGTGCTTGAGTATCTTGGCCTTCAGTTACTGGTTTGGGATAGAACCCTGACTTAAGGTGGGTCTCAGTAGTAGCATTACTAGCTTTCGGGGGGGGGGAGAGAGAGAGAGAGAGAGAGAGAGAGAGAGAGAGAGAGAAAAGAGAGAGAGAGAGAGAGAGAGAGAGAGAGAGAGAGAGAGAGAGAGAGAGAGAAGGGGTGAATTCCAGATGCCAATCTCCTTGTACCATTAACACATGTGCCAAGGGAACTTCACTGGCACGACTTTTTTCAGACCTGCATGCCCAGTTTTTTCCCACAATTCTCTCCCCTGTGCCATAGTTGAATGCACAGGGGACCTGTCTTCCTGGCTGGGTTGGAGAGCAAAGCAGGAACCTGGAGAATTTAAAAACTGGTAAAAGAAGATGGCTCCACCTTTAGGAGCTTAATTTTGTAGGATATGGGGCCTGCCTGTTCCAATGAACTTTGACTTGTTACTAAAGAACACTGGAAGACAGGACACTGAAAAACCATTTCAATCATCATTGGTCACTATTTGCTATGTTTTGCAACAGTCCATTTTATGACAATATGAGAACCTTGTACTTTATTTTGCTCCTATAATGAAACTAAAGAAGCACAAACATTTTTTTGTTTTTAATTCAAAGTGCATCCTATCTAACAGGTTGTAGTTAAGTTGGGTTCTGGTTCTGAAGATACTGAAGATGACTGCTCTAGCAGATAAGGACTAGATCACACATATAACTTTTTCACTTGAACATGCACACGAAAGCTTATACCCAGAATTAAAACTGTGTCGGTTGTTCTGTTGCTTCAGACCGACACGGCTACAACACGGCTAGAATCTGCCTTCACTTGAAGACTTGCAGTTTCAACTGACATACATGTTAATGGGCCATCTGTGATAGAAACACAGAGTTTTTCTGTGGTACCTATGCATCATCAAGCGTTGACTATTTAAATGATATACATGAATGGGTGAACCAGCGACTGCTGTTGGATTTAAACTTTTGTAGTGTTATGCCCAAATTCCATTTCACCTATGGACTCACTTGCACAAATCTAAAGTCTTAGCTTCACCGCCATGCCCTGTAAAACTGGAATAAATGATTTTCTGCATACAGTAGCCAAGAATAAAGAACATATATTCTTTGAACAATGGTAAAACTATGTGAGTCAGTCAACTGATTTCAATTTTTCCCAGAATAATTATTCAAATGGTATGCGTCTAAGCAACATACAAGCCCACATACTACACTTAAATTTCAAGAAAAAAGGGGCCACTCCCTTTATGGCTGGAAGATCTGCAAAGGAGGTAGTTAAGCAAAAAGAATTGACTTCCGGTTTATGGAGCAGCGATGGTGGACGTTCTCCCTGAACCGTGGGAAAGCAATCCGCACACCAGCGGTTTGGAGGGGTGCCACCTCAAGTGACACCCCCACGGAGCCATTGCGATAGGCTCCAGGCTAGAGGGCTTTTGAGGGGTAGCCTCTTCGATGGCAGAATGCCGGAGAATTGAGGCTCCCCTCCGCCCTGACGGTCTAGCTGCTGTGTGGCCTCCGGGGACAAGCTGGTTTGAACGGGACAAGCGCCGGAGATTGAGCAGAATGGCGTTTAAAGTGAGCGAGGTCAGGGAAACTGACCGACAATGAACGTGAGTTCAGAATAAACCGGACTATTGTAAAAGCCGCCCCCCCCCGGCAAAAGCGGACCGCAAAGAGGGACGCCTCTTATGTGAATGAACTGATAAACGATATGAAGGGGGAGAGGGGAGGAAACACAATGAGTGTGCTTTGAGAGACTAACTTGAATATCGACATCGTGGGGCGATTTTTCGAGCTGGGGAGAAGCGGTAGAAACTGTAAACAAATCGGAAAAAATGGTGGCCCAGCAAAGAAAGCTGAAAAAGAAACTGCCGGGCAGCTAAAAACCGGAAGAGGGAGCACACGTCATTAAAATGCTAGCGGACATGCTTAAGCCAGTGATGGAGCCACTCGATGGTATTAACCAGCAACTGACCATGATGAATAAGAACTTTGCATCTCAGCAGCTCCAGCTGAAAGAAACGGAGAAGAAAGTGGAGCAGGCAGCTGAGAAAATTAAAGAGATAGACACCACAAGTAAGACATTGAAGAAAAGAATGGGAGAAGTTGAAATAAAGCAAAACTTCCAAGAAAGCCATTTGCTACAACTACAGATGGAAAAAGCTAACATGATTCTCAGGTTCCAGGGAGTTCCTGAACCGGAGAAGGAGGACCTGAGGAGGTTGCTCAGTGAGATCATCGCTCCAGCAATAGGCTTAACAGCGGATGAGCTGGTAAAAGAAATGGAGATGGCCCATAGGGCATACTCCAATTATATTAAAAAAATAGCCTGCCTGGAGAAATCGTGGTCAGATTCTCAAGAAGACAGACCAGAGATGCTATCTTAAAACTGACATCAGCAACTCCACTGAAAATGGGAAATATAACCATCAAAACCTTAAAAGATATTCCATTTGAAATCCGACAAAAGAGGAAAAATTATAAGGACTTAATTTCTTTCCTTCAAACCAATGGAATTTCGTATAGGTGGGCGATTCCAGACGGTGTCATCTTTAAGATCAACGATAAAAGAGAGAAGATAGACTCCACTTTCAAAGCTAAAGAATTTTTGCGGCGCCAGTTGGGAACGGAGGAATATTCCAAGAGGAGGAAACGAAATCTAGTGACTCTGCCACCTCAGGAACGGAAGAGGACTCTGCTGCAGAAACGGGAGCAGGTGCTGCCAGAGTTGTATATGACTTTAGAGACAGAAAGCCGAAGTAAAGGCAGAAGGACTCGGATAATAGCCTTTTGAAGCGAAGAACAAGAAGATGATCAGAACGTTCTCTCATAACAACTAACATATTAACATATAAACATTGAAGCTGAGATAAACAAGAACTCTACAAGTATATTGTGATACTAACACTAACAGTATTAACACTTACACTAACAGGGATAAGATCTCCTCTTGAGGTTTTAGTATAGTGTGGTTATCTATTCTTTATCCCTAGATGTAGTTCCCTCCCTAATATTTTCTTCGCAGTTTTGTGGTTTATTGCAAAAATAAAAATATCCCTTTGGGGATTAAAAAAAAAAGCAAAAAGAATTAACCTTTTGGCTGAAATGTTAGTTTTTGAAGCTCTGTTTCTACCCACCTGAAGCTGGGTAGAAACAGAGTTTATACTGACACCTACTTGCTTGTGCTCTCTCTAAAGTATTTGTTAAGTGTTTACTCGGGAAAAGTCAAGGGGCCTTTACTTTACTAATTGGAACAGACACCACGGCCATAAGCAAGCAGCGTATCTGGCTCGGCAACCGTTATTGCCAAGCAACTGAAAGCAGTATGTGAAACAGAAATTTCTGCCATAGAAGATAACTTTGCCATACAATCAAATTTGTCTCCATTCTTTCCAAGCTATTGTATGGCTCAAGACTTGCAATGTGGAGAGCTCCTTCGACATATCCATAAGGGGGAAAACCAGTGCCAAAAGGAGCTCTGATTAACTGGATTGCCGCTGCTCCTTCAACGAAGTGGTACAGGCAAGCACCCTATACACAGCTATTCTACTGAAGCACTCAACTTGGGGGGGTGGGGAGAGGGAAAGCAAACAGGAATGGTTTCTCCACGTGCACTCCCATTCAAATCCTTCCCCTTTTTCTGTCCAACCCATCCCAGTAAGCATGCACAGCTGTTTGTCCCCTTGAGAGCCAGTTTGGTGTAGTGGTTAAGTGCACGGACTCTAATCTGGGAGAACCGGGTTTGATTCCCCACTCCTCCACTTGCACCTGCTGGATGACCTTGGGTAAGCCATAGTTCTGGCACAGCTGTTCTTGAAAACAGGTTTCTGTCAGAGCTCTCTCAGCCCCACCTACCTCACTGGGTGTCTGTTGTGGGGAGGGGGAGGGAAAGGAGTTTGTAAGCCACTCTGAGACACCTTTGGGTAGTGAAGGGCGGGGTATAAATCCAATTTATTTATTTATTTATTTATTTTATTCAATTTATACCCCGCCCTCCCCACAATGCGGGCTCAGGGCGGCTTACATAGGGGCAAACGCCAATATAAAACATAATTAAAACCATTTAAAATCCCAACAGTACAAAACATTCGAGTTATTGACTAAAGTGCTCTAGGTGTTCAACATGAAATTTCACAGATGGCATTTTCAACTGTTCAGCATCGTCTGCTTGAGGGAAGCATTGATGTTCCCTCATCCAGGGCCAGGTGAAGATGGAATAATGGTGATGGTAGTGGCGGCTCCTACTCATACGCCTGGTGGAAGAGCTCCGTCTTACAGGCCCTGCGGAACTGCACAAGGTCCCGCAGGGCCCGGATCTCCTCCGGGAGCTCGTTCCACCAGATAGGAGCCGCCACCGAGAAAGCCCTGGCCCTGGTAGCGGCCAGCCTGGCCTCTTTGGGATTGCCAGGAGATGTTGGGTCCCGGACCGAAGTGCTCGTGGGGGAACATATGAGGAAAGGCAGTCCCTTAGGTAAGCTGGACCCAGACCATGTAGGGCTTTTAAAGGTAAGAACCAGCACTTTGAAACTAATCCGGTACGCTATTGGCAGCCAGTGCAGCGCTTTCAGCACAGGCTGGATGTGGTCCCTTCTAGGAAGACCCATCAACAGCCTGGCCGCAGCAATCTCTTCTCTTCTTCTTTAGTAAAGTTTATTTAATGCAATGCGCATTTATTGCATGAGTGGAAACTAGTGTGGGGTGTGCAGACTGTGAACATGCTGGCTACGTGGCTGGCAGGTTACGTCTTGTGTGAAGTCGAGCACCTGTCAAGGCCTAGGAATGAGAAGCTGGAGGGTGGGGCAAGAAGGATAAACAATCGGCTGAAGCATCATGCAAGGCGGTAGCACTCAGTCTGAGGCTTGTAGAAAGCAACACTTGCGATTACCATCAATCAAAAGAGCCACACTTTACTCCACCCACCCACCCCCAATCCCGGCATGAGGCCTGCACCTCCGGGAGTCTCGCAGTTTACCCATTCCTCTGGCAAGGGCTGTTTCAAGGTGGGAACCATCTTGCCAAGCACAAGCCCCACCAGGCAAGAGCCTTCCCTACTTTCTTGAAACAAGGGGCAGGTGCCACATTGGGGGGGGGGACAGTGCTCAGAAGCACTCAGAGGGTATCAGTGATGCATGGCATGGATGGATGGATTTCGTTGCATGAATGTGCATGGAGCACATGCTGAGACCGGTGACAGGCTGTTCTCCTGGGCTTTTGGCAAGGAGAAGGGTTCATGTGGAAGCCTTACAGTTTCCTTGGCTAGTGGGGTGAAAGGCATGGCTCAGCTGAGGCTGAAGATTCTTCACGCCCTTGCTGCTTAGGCCAGGGGTGAGTCGGGGACGCAGCAAGGCTTTTCCGTCTGCAGGACTCGACAAAGCAGGCTGGGACACCAGCCGGGTCTCTGGCAGGGGCAAGGGGTAAAAAAAGAGTAACACTGATTCCGTGGTTTTAATACTGCAGTGATTAAGTGCTAGAGGGCCTTAATCGACTACCTGAGGAAAGCATTTTGATATTATCAACTACCGGGGGAAAGTATTTTAATAACCTTCATAAGAAACATACTCTTGAACTGGACCTAAATTTTGAAATTAACGTAAAGCAAATTCTAATATGGAAACCTATTACTCATCGCGAGAAGGTTGGATTGATTAAAGCTTTGAAACTGGGAGTGTCACCTGGCTTTGATGCGTTCCCCGCTGAACTGCTGAAGATAGCCCCTGACCGGTGGGCTCAAGTGCTCGCACCGTTCTTCACATTGGTCAATCTGGATGGGATAATTCCAGATACTTGGGAAATATCACCTTTATACCTATATATAAAAAAGGGGATAAAAGCGATCCATACAACTATCGACCAGTTAGCCTCTTGGCAGTAATATGCACCTCTCCTGCCGAAAAAATTGCAGCACTGGATAGATAAGAAGAAGATATTGGGCAATGAGCAAGCAGGTTTTAGAAAGGGCCACTCATGTGCGGACCACTGCTTTACGCTGGCCTTGCTGGTAAGCAAATATGCGTCAGACACATCTGGTTCCTTGTATGCAGCATTCATCTATCATCTATCACCTTTGATTCCCTGTCCCATGCATGTCTGTGGAACAAACTAAACACTGCACTCCTACTCAGAAGACTGTTGAAATTAATAATGAACCTCTACTTGGAAAATTATGTGTCTGTGACGGATTACATTTAAAATGCTGCTTTCCTAATGCAGCAAAATTAGAGAAGATGAATAGTTAACTCTGTTCTTGACTACTCCTTTTTTCTGACTGGCCAGCACCAGCCGAAGGAAATATGATCAGCTATGCGCTGAGGGGAGAGTTAGTTCATTTTGAGTTCAACGGCAGTGACCAATGTTCCCTCTAAACTGTGGAGTCTTGTGAGCAAAAATTCTACTTTGTGAGCTACTGGCATTAAAGTTGCGAGCGAGCCATTTGGCTACTGCATGAATTAGTTGGCTCTGGAGCCATCCTTCCTGAGCTAAGACAAAAATGTGTGAGCTGGAGGCTGAAAAACTGTGAGCTAGCTCACACTAACTCAGCTTAGAGGGAACACTGGCAGTGACTGGTCAGTAAAGAAAAAGTTCATCTACGGGAGTAGATGTCTGAAGAGTCTGAATAAACATCTATCAGATAGGTTCACCTTTTGAATAAAGGGAGAAACTCCTGCTCTTAACTATATTCAAGGTAACCTGAGTAAGAATTCCGTCTAAGAATTCAGAGTCAATTTCAGCTAAAACAGAAGCATGTTTTCACACACACACACGCCAAGAACTGGGGTTTGAGATTTTGGCAAAGAGTCACTGGGTAGCAGGGTGAAGCTCCCAATCAGGCCAAAAGGAATAGGATTATATTTTCAGGGAAGAAATACAAGTCCTGTCCACTTATACAGGGAATTGGCACTGAGGCAGTCCCTGGTCTGTAGTGAAAGGACTACTCAGGGGAAAGATGAAAAATTGTGATTTCAGAAAAGGGGAAAGAATCTGATACACAAAACGAGGGATCTTTCCAGAAAACCTGAACTGTTATTAGGAAAATATATGCAGGAACATTGTAACTGAAACTTACTCAGTCAACCATCTCTCACTGATAAGAACCAAGAATTTGTAAAAAAATAAGCTGCTACAACACCATCTTGTCTGTCAACTGAAATATATACTGTTTTACCAACAATGTTTACCTCAGACTTTCTGCTTCCTGACTATTCCATACCATCCCTGCCTATTAAATAAAATCCTTATTATTGTTCACTGTGCACAGTCTCCAGTGCCATTTCAAGGGATCTAAAAAGACACCTCGGAATTGTGTTCCAGTCAAACTTATCCTGGTCCAAACATGTCTACTATCTTAAGCAGAAAGTTGGCTTAGCCCTTCTGTTTTAGTTGGCTTTAAGGAGCTCAGTATGTGCAAGCACTCTTGAAAGCATACAAGGCTCCTGTGATACTGCGCTTGCAGTGTGGCTCCTGGGCACAACAGAACAACTTGATAAACTCCAGCGGACTTTCTTCTGCAAAATACTCACAACTACTATCCTGCACAGATTCTGTAGCTGTGCAATTTGAACTGGGCCTTCCAAATATTTCAACTCTGATCTGAAAAACTGTAGTTAGTTTTAAGTACAGACTGTCAAACTCCGAGGATCTTCCAGCCTTTACCATAACTAGCAGCTCGTGAGCGCCGTTGGTCAAAATGGATCAGAACTGTGGATACAGAAACACAGGGCTGTTTTTGTAGAAAAAGCCCAGCAGGAACTCATTAGCATAATAGGCCACACCCTGACACCACAGCTCATTAGCATATTAGGCCACAGCCCCCTATTGCCAGAAGTGTGGTCATCCAGCCACACCCACCTTTTGCTTCTTATTCTGTTTACCTTGTTTGTTATCAAAAACCAGGGCCTTTTTTGTAGCAGGGACTCCTTTGCATGTTAGGCCACACACCCCTACTGTAGCCAATCCTAATGAGTTTCTGCTGTTGGGTGTGGCTTATTATGCTAATGAGTTCCTGCTGGGTGTGGCCAACTCAGGAGCCAGCCGGAACGCCGTTCCTGTGCGTTCCTGCCCAAAATAGCCCTGCAGAAACAAACCAACTAGGCTTCTGGAAGTTAAAAAACAGCAGGAAAAAAGATGAGTTACTGCTCATAGAGAAACTCCTTAAACAGGACCAGGACTTTCTTCAAAATGACGCAAAAAGGAAACGTTCTCCTACTCATCTGGGAATCAAGTATTCAATTCAATCTGATCCACCTCACTATCTCAATGTGCTGGCAGTTCCAAAACTGAGGTGGTCCTACATGACCACACGTTGTAATGCGCTGCCAACAGCACAGTTGAAGGGCCATTTCCTTAAGACACCTCCAGACCAGTGCTTTTCTGACTGCCCTTTGGCAGAACTTGACTCGCTGTACCACACCTTTTTCTACTGCCCAAAGCTTGAGAGAGATTTCTTCAAAAATGGATACTCAAATATTCAACCGTTTCTGATACTCAAAAAGTACGATTACTCCTGAACCGCCTCTGTGAGAACTGTATTGTAGATGTGGCAAAACTTTTGTTTTACTGTGATTTTTAATTCTTAATTTGTTTACATTGTGTATGGGCTGTTAATAAACGGAACTAAACTAAGAGTGACACTGAAATTAGGATTTATCGAGACAACCTAGAATTCACTGATTGTCTATGGGCCAAGTCCTGATCTCTCAAGCTAACCACAGATAAACTAAACTGTGGGTTTCCGTTATGTCTGAACTGATCCACGGGGGGCACCTTTCTTCTCTCCCCACCTAGTTCCTTACACTGCCCAAGTGAGCTTTTAGTTGCCCCTGTTTTTATTCCACTGGTGCCATCCAGCGCCTCAGCCTCTCTTCCTCCCACCCTAACTCCCTGTCTTTCCCACTGAGAAGCTTATTTGCCCCTGCTTTTAGCCACAGTTTTCAAGCTCTGTTTGCACCCTTCCCCTTCGAGGGCTATCAGCACGCCACTATGATTCCATAGGAGTGTAGCAGACATACACATCATGGCAGTGGGGCACAGAATTCGGCTTCCTAAAAAACTCAAGATGGCTTTTTTTTTTTTTAAACCCACAACAACTTTCCAATTTTTGAGGTCGCGCAGATATGCTGGAAAATAACTGGGCAACATCTGCAGAAGCCTCAAGAGCCAGAGGGATTTCTAGTGATTTGAGTGTCTTTGTAGCTTCTTAACCGCCACTCCTCTGCTGAATTTTGTGAACCACAATGACACCAAATAGTTTTTTAAAACTGCAGAATTATGCTAGAAAATTATACCATTTTCACACAACACTTGCTTCCTGGCCTGGGGTAAGATGTGCACAGTTGCAAACCCCTCCCTTCCCTCTTGCCTGATAACAATCTTTTTCGATTGGCAGACATCCACATTTCTCTCTTGGCCAAGATCTACAAGTGTGCCCACTTTGCAGTCCTGGAGAAAACCCCACCATTCTTCAGACTTGGGAGATCTCCCCAGCCCTGTGCTCAGTGCCACAGACACTAACCCTCAGTAGCTGGAGTGGAGGTTTCCCCTATGGAGCTCAGCAGAATATCACCATCAAGAGTGACTCCATCACTCAAAGCAGAAAGGCAAGGTCAGTGGCAAACAATCTGGACTGGCTATCTAGCCCGCCAAAGTCTGGGGTAAATGACTGACTTTCCTGGACCTTTCAGGGAAGGTAGTTGGTAGGAGAACAGACAAGATAAAATGGGAGGGGGAGAGAAGAACAGAAACATAAGGAGAGGAGCTGATGGGTGGAACAGAACATGGAGCATACTTGAAAGTCTGAGGAACTGTTTGCAAGGTTGTTGTAGGAGTAAGATGACCGATCTTTTGCAGCAGTTCCGGTTACTGGGATTCATGATCCTCAAAGAAGAGGAAACAATGGCAGCTTTTTGTTTATTTTTTTGCCATGGTGCCAAAGCAACTGTGACTGCTGTCATTTCTCTCCTACTTTCATGGGAGAAATGAAATTCCATAGACCAAAAACGACAACAACCCAGAAACTACCCCCCCCCATACCATATATCTTTCTCTTGGCAACATAAATTTTTATCCAACGTTTTCATTATCCAATTAAACACAGAATAAAAAGGAGCTGTAAATCAAAATCCTGAAAATGGCCACAGTTAACCGATCCTCTGCACTAGTAGAAAATAAGAGGGGGGAAAAATACAAAGACAAATTGGATATGCAAGTATCACAATTCTGAGCAGCTGATACACATCAGGATTTCGACCTATTCAGACACACTAATGACTCAAACGCATTCATCCAAGAGCTCAGTTTGACTCTGGTTTATAGCTGCCTAACAAGCTGAACGAAGTGACTTCTAAGGCTAATTCATGAGTCAGGGCATGGGGGGGGGTTGGCGGGGGGGGGGTTAAAACAAATCCTAGTCTATGTAAGAACTAGTACCTGAAGTGCTTCCCTTGGGAATTTCATACCCCACCTGTTCTTAGGTAACTGTGTGTCTGGAAGAAAAAGATATTCGAGCTTGAGCCCCCCCTCCCTTACTCTGTCTCCCAATTCTTGTTACTGACGGCTGGGCTGGGTTAGAGAAGAGGCTCTAGTTTGAATTACAAAACCAGGTTCCTGAGCAGGCTTCAGCTTCCCTTGAAGGTAAGCCATAGAAGTCAATATACCTTCAGGATCTGTGCACTATACTTGTGTGGACATTACCCCGGAGTTATTGCCATGCTAAAGGGTAAAATGTTTTGTCAAATCCCCTTACTTCTGTAAATATGCGACTTCTCCCAAGAAACAGGGAATATGCAATATGAGGCGCCTCTTTTCACCCAGAGTTCCTGTCTGCTGTTATACAGAAAATAATTTATTGGAGTCAACTTAAACGGATAGATTTCGTTTTCCAATAGTTTGCCATGTACTGGGGAAAGGGGAAAGAAGAGAAGATACAACAAGTTAGTCATATACTAACAAAGCACTTCTTTAGCTTGATCCCTGGTTTGCACCATCATTTCTGTGACGGGTTGGCTTTTGCCAACCGACCTCTTCGAACCCATTGTTTCCAATTATCAATCCACCTACCTGAGAAGGGGGAGGGTCAAAAGAGAGACAGAGAAGGCAAATATCACACTAAACAGGACTGATGGGCCACACTGAACTATTAATGCAACTGGACACTTTTCTTTCATTCTTGATGCCCTGCTAATTTCAGGACTTCCGTTAATAATGCAGTTAATGCTGACAATTATGAAGGTACCATAGTCGAGGCATAGCTGCTAGAAGCTTAATGTCTTTTTTTTTTTTCTCAAGTAGCTTTCACATCCGTCAAAAAACAAAGTTCCACATCGGCGGCTACTGTCAACCGAGCCACTCTACAAGGTTGCTAGTCTGCCTCCCACCCACCCCCATCCCTGCCCTTCATATTTAAGGGTACTGGCTAAAATGTCATTAGTTCAAAACATACACATTTAAGCAAACTAGGCTGTCTTATTTCCTTTGACGGAGCATCACAAACTGTCCGAGGCATTTTTCTCCGAAGAAGACGATAAGCTGAATGAGGTATCATCAGGTTCTGGAGATGCGTGATTGAAATCCATCTCTTCTAACTCTGGAGGTAAATCTGCCAGAAGTGCCTGCGATGGGTATAAAACACAAAGAACAAGAACTTGCTGTAGACTTTGGTGGACTTGGTTCAAAAGAAAGACCACCTGGGGACTGCAAATGGCTCCCTGGGTTCTGCCACCTTCCAGGGGAGCCACAAAAGCAAACACCCTTTAGCAGCCTGCCAAGCAGTATTGTTAATAACAATTTGTCCTTCAGTGTAAAAGTCTCAAAGCAACTTACTAACGTGGGAAGCATCAAATTAAATTAAATGCATTTATTTGATTTTACTTCATTTATACCCCCACCCTTCTCCCCAACAGAGACCCAAAGTGGCTTGCATAATTCTCTCCTCCTCCATGGTATTCTCACAACAACCCTGTGAAGCAGGTTCAGCTAAGAGTGTGTGGCTGGCCCACCGTCATCTAGAAAGTTTCCATGACAGAAGTGGGAATTCAGATTTGATTTTCCCAGCGTTTAGTCTGACATGACATCGCACTTGCTCTCACTAAAATAAAAAAAAATTAAAATAAAAAAGAGGAAAGAACAGGAAAACCAGAGATCATCCTCTGAGAGGAGCATCACTCGTCATCGCTTGAGTCACGTTCTCAACTGCACGCTCTTAGTTTTACCTGCTGCTGTTCTTTATCATCTGTTTTGATAGCAAGTATCAAACTCCTAGTGAAAGTCTGCAGTTCAAAATACTTCTGTTTCTGATGCTCCAGTTCATTTTCCATGAATCTAACTTCTTCATTCTGAGGAGGAGGAGGTGGAAAAGAAATACATCAGGCTCTAAAAACAAAAAAACCTTTAGCATTTGGGAAGCAATAATGAACTACGTTATACATATAGATGGATCACACGGAGAAAGCTAAGTGGAGTTTTAAAAACCTTAATAATACAGGCAAGTACACCAGGAAAGGCATCATCATTGGGGGGGGGGGGGGGAGACCAAGGGAGAGAACAGCTTATTAGAAAGAACCAAACAGGTTTTATTACATTTTTAAAAAATCGTATACATTTTATGTGCTTGGACTGGCTAATGTAATCACACTTCATATTTTGGACACTCCAAGATACACATACTGCAAATACGATTGTCAACAACAGCCTGGCTGTCCCCTTAATAGAGTGCTCGATGGGATGTTATTTATGTCTTTGTTCACCTGCCCACTTCCACCCATGAAGCCTCTATTGGCAACCCTAACCACAAAGGACTTTCCGTCCAGTCAGACCTGGCAGTGCGTATGCTCTGTGCTTGTGGCTATCAGGATATCTGGAGTCTAAACTGGGAACCCCCAATGTCAGAGACTGGGAATGAGCCTTACCCAGGATTGTGTGCATGGAGGTTCTGGAACCCCCCTTCGGGCACGGACAGGAATAAGGATGTGCAACATGGTCACTTATGACTGGCAAGGAGTAAGAAGCCTCTGAATGAGTGAGGCCAGCGACAGTACCAGGTGCTTGGCTTTCTGTTCTCCCCTGGTGAGTAGAACAGTAATTGAGACTCCGGTTTCAGCTACTGACTGTGGGGCCTCGCCTGCCTCAGGGCTGCCGAGGAGGGGGGTTTCCTGGGGGTCCGAGTCAGCTGGAGGGCCCCTAAAGCCAGCCTCATGCTGCATTCAGAGTGTATCCAACTTGTCTTCTAATGCAGTTCTGCACTGCAGTCATTAGGGGAGCAGGGAAGGCATATCACAGTAAACAGGAGCTGCTCTGACTATGCTGGCCAGGCCTTTCTGCAACGCTTACTGCCAGGCTGCCGGAAACCCTTGCTTAACTAGGGATGCCAGCCTCCAGGTGGGGCCTGGGGATCCCCCCAGAATTACAGCTCATCTCCAGAACACAGAGATCAGCTCCCTGGGAGAAAATGGATGCTTTGGAGGGTGGACTCTGTGGAACTGTTCCCCGCTCAGGTTGTCCTCCCAGATCCCGTCACCAAATCTTTAGGAGTTTTCCAACCTGGAGCTGGTAGCCCTACCTCCGACCGCCACCAGTGGCCAGGGGGAACCTGAAAACCAATGCTCCCTCTAAGCTGTGAGCAAAAATTCTACTTTGTGAGCGACTGGCATTAAAGTTGTGAGCGAGGGATTTGGCTACTGTATAAATGAGTTTGCTCTTGAGCCCTCTTTCCTGAGCGAAGGCAAAAATGTGTGAGCCGGAGGCTACAAAACTGTGAGCTAGCTCACACTAACTCAGCTTAGAGGGAACATTGCTGGCAACCCTAGGCTTATCGGATACTGCTAAACTTATCAACCAAGCCAGCAATGGAACAAGCCCAGCCAGCACAGCTCATGACTGACTGAGTCACTGCAAGGATGCAGCCTCCTTGCCACAATGCAGCCTCCTAACAAGGTTGTTCTCTCCAGCAGTCTGTTCCCCTCTTCCTTTCCTTCCACCCAGCTCCGTCATTTTGTCTGCTCAGCCAGACCTTCCAAAGGGGTAGCTCTATTAGTGTGCTGTAGAAAATAAAGCAACTCAGTTTTTCTTAATTTCTCTCCCTCTTTCCCCATTTTTTCTCCTTCCTTCTTCTTGCTCTCTTCCTTTCATAATCTGCCCTCATTTCTCTATCCCTGCTTCCAGTTCCACCACCACCCCCATTTGTCAGTATTGGTCTTAACTACTTTTCATACCTGCTTGACAACTTAGAATTTACTTAATGGTAGTATAACAGCAAGGGGCTGTGGTGGCTCAGTGGTTAAGATGCTGACCTGCAGACCGGAAGGTCAGTAGTTCAGCAGTTCGAGACCCAAGTGCCGTGTGACAGAGTGAGCTCCCGTCTCTGGTCCCAGCTCCTGCCAACCTAGCAGTTCAAAAGCAAGAAATTGCAAGTAGATAAATAGGTACCGCTTCGGTGGGAAGGTAACAGCGTTCTGTGCACCTTGGCGCCTAGTCATGCCGGCCACATGACCACGGAAACATCTTCGGACAGCGCTGGCTCTTCGGCTTGGAAACAGAGATGAGCACCGCACCTCTAGAGTCAGATCTGACTGGCTTTCGTGCAAGGGAAACCTTTACCTTTAGTATAATAGCAAACCCTTGTTAATATTATGATCAGAAGCGGTGTGTGTGTGTGTGAGAGAGAGAGAGATTTCCCCATGATCTAGCAAACTAGTAAAAGAATGGCCCTGACCTGGATAGCTCAGGCAAGCCCAATCTCATCAGATCTTAGAAGCTAAGCAGGGTCAACTCTGGCAAGTACTTGGATGGGAGACCTCTTTGAAATACCAGAGGCAGGGGCAGGCTTTATTCAGCCACCTCTCTGAATATCCTCCATGCACCCAGTAGGGGCCAGTCACCATGACTTCCAGGTGCACACAAATTCACAAGCACACACACACATATTCACAAACACACACACACACATATTAAAAAATACCCCCCAAAAAAGCTCCCTTGTAAAAGAATGCTTCCCCCCTCCTTGACATGCACGGCAATGAAATATTAGTCTGTATTACTGGTCACCCAATGGAACAGAACTCCCTCCCCCCATTAGATTTAATTACATTTTAAACACTGTTCAGGAGTGCGTTGTTGTTGTATTGGTGGGACATCTAATATCCCTCTGTAAACACTACTTCGCTACTGTAGACACTAAACTTCATGTTATATGACAGATTATGTAATCTTTTTAGAAAATGTCAGTTAAATCGATCCCAACGATCCCTGTACTTCTCCTGCAGCACCACTACATAATCAATTTGCCTCTGCTTTTGTGTTAGGTAAAGATACAAGAGTAAACTTAAACAGACTTCTTACCGACTTACGCACTAAAGATTTATTGTGATAGAAGTCTTTGTGAACTACAGCCCATTTCACCAGATGTGTCCTAATACTGGCACACATACGTAAGTGTGTACAAAGATAAAATTAAAAAATTAGACACATGGTTTGGATTAGGGTTATACAGTAGAGGGACAATGTGGACTCTTTGTCCAATGGCCCCCGGTGACTATTGGCAGCCCTGCCCTGATCCAAAGAACAGCTCCGTTTCCTAATATTGTTGCCTTTGGTTCAGACCTGTTCCCAAAAGCTACTTGATGTAATGTGACCTGCATGGAGTTGGTTGGGGTGTTACTTGTGGGGCTGAACTAGATGACCTGTTACTTCCTTTTCCAAACTTAAGATTCCATCTTTGGTGCCGAATGACTGATTGGCTCTCCTCTCAGCAACACCCTCACCCCCCAGATTTCTAGACCTCTGCCAATTCCAGGTAAAAAGTGCAAGTTACAGAGAATAGATAGCATCTAGGAATAATAAAATTGTAATTATCACCAGGAAGCAGATGACACAAGAGTGATGTTCCTTAGAACTCACTCAGACGCTGCTGAGCTCATGACACTAGAAATTATAGCGAAAGGCGTGCTTTGCTCTTTCCTTTTAAGACTGCCTGAACTGGGTTTTTAATCTCCCCCCCAGCCCCAAAATAAAATGAAAAGGAAAGGTGTGAGGAAAGCTGGCAAGTAGGGGGGAAAAACATTTTAACAAACATGAAAGATTTCTTTACCCTCATTTACGAAAGACGACTTGCAAATTAGAATTCCACCGCGTTCGCTCTGAGCAAATAGACTCTGAGGGCACAGCAGATGCGTGACATGGAGAAGTTCAATAATAACGCTAGGAAGAGACTGATTGCTACATTCCTCCTCATTTATTCACAAGGAGGAAGATATGAAAAGCGCTTTCTTGTTTGTGGAAAAGAGAAATCTAATTTGGGCATGTAAAATAGCTTAAGAACACACGTAACTGTCAGTTGACTCTCTCACTGGTATATAGCCACGTCGCTGAAGGACACTTGATCAATACTGTGGACGCTACAGGTCTGACGCTTGCTCATTTGTAAATTGAACGAGGATCATTTTTTTCCCCAGTTTAAAAAATGATCATACAAATGACTCTTTAGAAACCAATCCTGAAGATGCATGTGAAGGGCTCTTGCTTCATCAGTAGCTGCAGGGACGCACGGTATTTGGCACCTGCTTCTTAGGTGGCACCTTATGGTCTGCTTTGGTTGGAAGAGGGCTTGGCACCTGCATTTCTGAGCCAAGTCTGTCTGTTCTAAGCAGGCAGCAACATGGCATGGCTGAAAACAGGAATGGTGGGAAGTTCCTGGTCCCGATGACAAGGGCAGGGCTGCCTTTTGCCCTGCTTCCCCCACTTGGCACACGGTCTCCGGCCAGGCACAGTAGCGTGACACCCTTACATAGTTTACTTTCACTGCTGCATCACCATACTTGACAGCCAATTAGAAGCACAAGCACAAAGCAATACTATTTATTTATTTATTGTTTGCATTTATATCCCGCCCATCCCGCGCAGGCAGGCTCAGGGCGGGTACTGGGTTTTACTGAATCGGATGAGCTTGTTCTAATGGGAGAGCTCGATCGGAAGGAAATCACACTGCCTTGGCTACAATGGGTGGCGTGGCATTTCAAGGTATCTGGAGCTCCTGGCATTAAAGTTGTGAGCGAGCAATTTGGCTATTGCATAAATTAGTTTGCTCTGGAGCCCTCCTTCCTGAGCGGAGACAAAAATCTGTGAGCCGGAGGCTAAAAAAAATGTGAGCTAGCTCACGCTAACTCAGCTTAGAGGGAACACTGCTCACAACTGTTTTGTTTTGCAGAATCGCAAGCTACCTTTCACCAGCCTGAGGGAGGCTGCCGGTCATGTCAAAGCACCCTCTCCTCTCTTTCAAGACTTTGAGTGATAAAGGAAAAACGAAGGCCCGCCTGGTTTTTAATGAGGAATAAACGCTTCTGGGTCATCTTGTTGAGCTCAGGCTATGGTCCAGTCAAAGCATAAATGCATATTTATGCAGGGACAATATGGCACGAAAGACCAACGTTTGTGTCAAAATGCAATAAAAACACATAAGGTTCTGCAGGGCATGCTGTCACAGCACACCATCCAATTTGGTGACAAGTAGCATTAAGGAAAGGTCATCCTCCCCCCCCCCCCCCCCCCCCTAATTCATTTCGCACTGCCCTTACTTACAGCGCTCATGAAATTAGTGTGAGGACCTCAAATTTTGTATGCAATGTGAGTATTTCTGAAAGGCACTCCCACTTACTTTATATCTAGGTAAAGTCCCAGTACAATATACAACCTTTATTCTAACACCAACTGAAATTTGTTTGAGGGTGTTTTGTTGACAGTGAATTGCCGCTCTCCAGTACACAAGTGTCGCTTGTCACTTTGGCGAAAGGCAGCAGTCCTCAGATTTTTCTTCTACTGCATAAAAAGCAAGCTTCAGGGTATAACCCACAAGCTGCTGGAAAAACGGCAGATCCCTTCTGTCTTCAGAGAAGCCCGAGTCCCGCTCCCAAATGTTTACTCTAGTGCCACACCCCTGTGATCTAGGGTTGCCAATTTCTGACTTGGGGAAGTTCCGGGAGATTTGGGTGTGTGTGCCTGGGGAAGGAGGAGCTTGGGGAGGGGAAGGATTTCAGCAGAAATACAACGCCACACAGTCTGTCCTCCAAAGCTGCCGTTTTCTCCGGATCGACGGATCACTGCGCCGAACTAGACGTTAGGGGCCGATCTTGAGTGGGCCTACAGTGTGGTGCTCTTATCCCCCCCTCCATGTGGCTCTTCAAGCACCGAACAGACACGCAGGGATGTGCGGCTGTGGCCATTTTGGCATTTGATAAGGCACAGGGCAGTAGGAGAACAAGAGCACCTCCACCCCTTGCTCTGCAGGCCTGATCAGGATGGGGCCCTTGCAGCATTTTTAAGCGACTTTAAAATGGCAATGGCATCCTCATGGCAGCCATGGAGATGCCATCAAGTCTAGTTTGATCCTGTAATGATTTCTTGTTTTGGTGTGTGTTTCTTTAAATGTTTAGTGTGGCTGCAGTAATGTAAGGCGAGTGATAGAGGGAGATAAGTGTGATGTGATTGGCTGATCACTGAGAGTGTGGGAGGAGAGATGTCTCTGAGGTGATTCAGTGTTCATGAAGAGACGAGTGTGGAGAGTTTGTGTGAGAGTCTGTATGACAGAGGAAGCAGTTGGAGTTTAGTTTAGCCTGTGTGACTATATATATGAGAGAGAAAGTTCAGCCTCTGTTGCTATATAAGCAAGAGAGTAGCCTGTGTGGCTATATATGAGCAAGAAGGTTCAGCCTGTGTGGCTATATATATATATGAGAGAAAGATAAGCCTGTCAAGAGTTGAGTTTTGGTGTATGAGAGACTGTGTGTGACGCCAAGCTTTATCAGTTATATTTTCTTTCTTCAAAAACAGTTCAAAAATACCCAGAAACCTATTTTGTTCTCTTATAAATAAATCAATATTTGTTTAAACTTATCCCAGCAATCAGAACAGTCCTTCCTCAGGGCCACATAGTCCTCTGAAGTGCCCAGACACTGGGTCATTCTATCAAAATAGAGAGATTTGGAAGTGTTAATTCCTGGTGGCAGCAGAAATCTACTAAGTTTATGTCCATAGAGTGAGTTTTAAAGGAGAAACAGTCTCCCCAATAAGCAAGGATGCCACAGACCATCTGCAGATCAGTTGTAATTCTCTGAAAACTCCAGGGCCTATCATGGAGGCTGGTAGCCCTACTGTGATCTTGTGTTAATAAATCCCAAAATCTCCATTTAAATTACATGCCCAAGCCATCGAACACTCAGAGCTCGGGGTACCCCATCCTCCTAAGCACTTGTGGGCAATAAATCTTAGAACTGTGCAGTTAACTAGCTTAAGCTGCAGCAGGTTCTCTTAAAAGGTTTCTCCATCACTCTAATTGGTAATAGGGGAGAGGCGTGATGCTGTAGTATGTGATTCCAGGTAGAAATAACTTCCTCTCCTCTTCTCCTCTGTCTTCCCCAACTTACCAGTGTTATCACATTTTGTAAAAACAAAAATAAGAAAAACAGACTTGCGTTCAATAAATGTTTGAATCTGATGAAAATGCTGTCTTTGCAAACAAGACAATGGGGAGGGGCGGAATGAAAGATGTCTGTAAAATCATGATATGCCTAAGAGATGTGCATACAGCAGACAGACTATTTGAATAACGTTCCGTATTTCTACAATTAAGGGGAAAGTAGTAATAAGGAAGATGCAGATCTAAACACAGGGAATGCAAATGAAAGATTAGAAAACCTTCTGTATAGGACTGAAGCTTCACAGCAGCACCTGCTGGTGGCTCGAACTAATCTCATCCTCTTGTGATTCCTTCAACAAAGCCTACATTTTGGTTTGCAGTTAGCTAATCGCCTTTCTACACGAAAACCAAAGCTAAGGTACTTGCTTTGTAGTCCAGAAGAGAGCTCATTTGATCCACTTCAGAATTACTTATCATATCACTTTCTTCATCATCTATGATTTCTATTTTCTGAAAAAGAAACAAACAGGGCATCCTGTTTCAAAATCAAAGGTTGTATGGCCTTTACAAGAGATATTAAACTGTCCTGGTACTTATAAGGGTTGCAAATATTGCTCTTTAAAATTAGAATTAAGAGATTCTCAGCGCGCCAGCTAAGCTTTCTGCATGTTTATGGCACTGCCCTGAGTATAGCTTACCAGAATGACCACAGGTACACCTTCATATCTGCCACACAAGCACGGATGCAATTACAAGTACTAGTTTGTAGAAAGCCACCTACCACGTTATCAGCAGATACAGTAGTCTGGTCCTCCTCTTTGTGACCGATGTCTTCACTCTGAAGAACTTCACTGTGTTCTTCTGCAGAAATTAAGAAAGCAAGTGGTTCTGAATAAGCAGATGAAATGCAGGGCTCCTATCAAACCCCACAACATCCGACAAAGGCAGAAATTTCGACTCTATGTTTTATATAAACTCAGTCTCTCAAAATACATCTTTTTCCAGCAATGAATTTATCATAGTACATATAACCATGATCAGCTATCCCAAGACAACCTCTTCTGTTTGGTTAATCCCTGATTTGTTTACACAACTGACAAGTTAATTATAGGCGAAATAGAGTTTCTGGACTCTTAGGACAAGTGATTTAGTATAGTCTGCAATAAGACAGCTACAGTTCATGGGAGCAGTCTGAAAAAAAGGAGTCAGTGCCATTCTCAGATCATTCAGAGCTATGTTCCACCTACTTGTGCTTTTATACGGACCAAGAGGCCCCCAGTTTGCACATAAATGGGTGTCAGCAGTAGGGTGACCTGACAGGCAATCCTGTGGGGCCTGATGCCACCAGCGCTGGAGTAGCAATCCAGAACACATTGTAATGGTGTCCCATATGCAAGATCTAGCAACCCCAGAAGTGAAGATAACCACTCCACAATCCTGGGAGAAATGATACAGGCAAGGCAGCACTAAGCATTTCTGGCGACTTGCACCCCAACAATGGAACAAGCAATCCAGTAGATGAGCCACTTAGTGTGTAAAGGATCCTTAGAAGGATACCACTTGGATTGCACCGTATTTTCTAACCATATTTCCTTTACTTAAAGAAAGAACAAAAACACTGTTCATCACTCTGAGGACCTGGTACATTCTGTGAAAATGCTAAAGAACCCATCACACGCACAGGCCACAACCTTCGCTGCTCTAGGTTAACACTTTGTTCTGAGGTTCTTAATAAAACCACAAAACACCACCTTAGTAGGGTTGCCAGCTTCCATGTGGTACCCGGAGATCTCCTGGGGTTACCAACTGATCTCCAGGTGGCAGGAATCAGTTCACCTGGAGAAAATGCCACCTTTGGAAGGTGGGCCCTATGGCGTTGTTCCCACTCAGGCCCTTGTCCTCCCCAAACACCACCCTCCTCAGGCTCCACCCCCAAATTCTCCAGGTATTTCCCAACTTAGAGGTGGCAACCCTACACCTTAGCATAGGAATCTATTCTCATTTTAAAAGCGTCCTAACACATTGCAACACTCCAACAAAAGTCTTAGGTGTAGTCAAGTCCAATGCTCCCTCTAAGTGTGGAGTCTTATGAGCAAAAATTCTACTCTGTGAGCTACTGGCATTACAGTTGTGACTGAGCAATTTGGCTACTGCATCCATTAGTTTGCTCTGGAGCCATCCTTCCTGAGCTAAAGCAAAAATGTGTGAGCCAGAGGCTAAAAAACTGTGAGCTAGCTCACGCTAACTCAGCTTAGAGGGAAAGTCCCTCAAGTCTCAATAAAAGCAGGGGACTGAACCATGGCTACCTAACCATCAGTCACATTTTCACCCCACTCCTCTTCCCAGAAGCGCAGAGTGGCATACAGGGTTTCCCCTTGTTTCCTAACAGCCACTTTGCGGAGAAGGCTAAGAGGACAGCGAGTGACTGCCGAGTGATCATCCAGTGGGGTTTGAACTTGAGTCAGTCACAGGCTAGCTATTACGTCACATGGCATCTTCATTTCATGTGTCCCAAGTTGAACTAGTTTTGGAATTGGCAATAATGGGGCAGAGGGGAATTACACAGATGAACCAGCACCACATCGCCTTTATTTATTTATTTATTCGAGTATTTCTACCCCGCCCTACCCCGCAAGCGGGCTCAGGGCGGCTGAGCTTTCATTCTCTGTTCCTAAGAAAACCCTCTAGTTATCTCAGATCTGTGTAAGTATTGATTATAATCATTTTTCACTGCCTTTCGCCAGACCCAGATAACATGAAGATGCCATTGCACTTGAAGACGCAGAATGCTTCAGCTCTGCTTTTTGAGTCTCCTGCTGGAGGAGTTCTTTCTCCCCTGGGCCGGTGAAGATTCACAGACTTTGGCAACCTACTTGGCTTTCAATCACTTCAACCCAGCTCTTTTGTTATCTTATTCTCTTTATAGCTGAAGTTTTGACAAGGCCATCACAAGTTTGTGCCCAACAGCTCTCCGACGTTTTCTCTCCCCAGATATTCAAACAAAACGGTACGATTGAGCCTGACATGTGAATCTGCAGATGTGCCCCAGAAACGTGCTATTTTTGAAGTTCAGAAGCCATAGGCTTTCCTCTGACTGGGACAAATCAACACTTAGCAGGACTTGTGGAAACCACACAATACATGAATGCAAGTTTAACCCTGTCTCAAGCCGCCATAGCCTCTTCTGTTTTAGAAACCTACAGCATGTCATTATAACTTGTCTCTACCAGAGCCAGTTTGCTGTAGTGGTTAAATGCGCAGACTCTAATCTGGGAGAACCGGGTTTGATTCCCCACTCCTCCACTTGCACCTGCTGGATGACCTTGGGCAAGCCATAGTTCTGGCACAGCTGTTCTTGAAAAAGAGCAGTTTCTGTCAGGGCTCTCTCAGCCCCACCTCCCTCACAGGGTGTCTGTTGTGGGGAGGGGAAGGGAAAGGAGTTTGTAAGCCGCTCTGAGACTCCTTTGGGTAGTGAAGGGTGGGGTATAAATCCATTCTCTTCTCTTCTCTTAATTGCTACGGCTGACAGCCTCCAGGTGGTGGCTGGAAATCTCCTGGGATTACAACTGACTGCCAGGCAACAGATCAGTTGACCTGAAGAAAATGTCCACTTTGGAAAGTTGCCTCTATGGCATGAAACCCCATCAAAGCCCTTCCACTCCCCAAACCCCACCCTCTTCGGGCTCCACCCCAAAAACCTCCAGATATTTCCCAACCCAGAGCTGGCCACCCTATCTGTTGCTGTCAAGACAGTCTTGCCTTCTCTTGAGCTAGGAGGCTTTGTGCATTCTCCTTCTTAGAAGGCCCTGTTGGGCCCTAAAACTCATGATGATTTTGAGCCCTTTCCCCATTTTTAGACAGGAAATAAACCTCAGCAGACTGGCAAAGGAGTGGGACTGCCTGACTGCTGCCCTGCAGTCACTCAGTTGAGCAACGGAAGACACACAACCACAGAAAGAATCCTAAGCTATCTATCTAAGCCAATCTTCTACAGAACCACATCGGAAAAACCACAACATACATCAAAGATTCAACACAGTTCATCAACAAAATCAGTCCTCTGAAACTAAACCCACAGGACATACTTGTCAGTTTTGATGTGGCATCTCTTTTTACCAAGGTTCCACTAAAATACACACTCGCACTTGTTAATCAGATTTTTCCAGAGGACATAACAGCCTTATTCCACCATTGTTTGACAACCAGTTACTTCCAATGGGATAATGAATTCTATGAACAGATGGGTGGGGTTGCCATGGGAAGCCCTCTCAGCCTGGTTATAGCAAACTTCTACACGGAACATTTTGAAAACACAGCTTTAGAATCTCACCCCACAAGCCTACAGTCTAGTTTTGGTACGCAGATGATACCTTTATCATTTGGAGCCATGGAGAGGTAGAATTGATGGAGTTTTTAAGACCACTCAACAACATCCACCCAAACATACAATTCACCATGGAAAAAGAAATTGAGGGTAAACTCCCATTTCTAGATATCATGGTCATCTGCAAAGCTAACCTTCAATTAGATCACACGGTCTACAGAAAACCAACTCACACAGATCGTTATTTACACAAAAACTCCAATCACCACCCTCGGCAAAAAAGAGGCATAATCAAAACATTAGTAGACTGTGCAAGAGGGATATGTGAACCACGCTTTCTCAACGATGAACTAAATCATCTAATCCATGCATTTCAAGCAAATGGCTACTCCAAGGATGAAATCAGAAGAGCGATTAAAGCAAAGGTAAAACAAACAACTGAGGAAAAACAGTCTCCCACAGGAAAAGTGTTTTTGCCATATATCAAAGGAATCACTGTTCAGATGGGAAAACGTACGAAAAAACACAACCTACAAACAGTATTCAGACCCACCAGAAAAATACAACAGATGCTACGATCAGCAAAAGACAGAAGAGACCCTCTCACTTCTGCAGGATTATACTGCATACCCTGCCACTGTGGACAGGTTTACATCAGGACTACACAATGTAGCATCCAGACAAGAATAAAAGAACATGAAAGACACTGCAGAATTGGCCAACCTGAAAAATCAACAGTGGCTGAACGTAGCCTAACTCAAACAGGACACAGTATCTTATTCCAAGACACTGAAATGCTGGACAACACATCCAATTACCATGTCAGATTACACAGGATTGTTGTTCAGTCGCACAGTCGAGCCACTGAAATTTATAAACACAAACACAATTTCAACAGGAAAGAAGAGAGTTTAAAAATAGATAGGGCATGGTTTCCAGTCCTGAAAAACACAAAATGCTCTACATCTTACAACAGCACTACAGATAAGAATTTCAACAGCCAATCCATATGCAAAAGAACCTCCTCAGGAAAGCTCGTCCATTAGCATGTCACAGCCTGGGAAACTCCTACAAGATAATGACTCAGCCCTACCCCACCTTCCTGAGTAGATAGAAATTACCTGCCTACCATTTTTCTTCTCACACTGACACAGAGAGTACTCCCTCTTTCTGTGTTATACCTCTGAGGATGCCAGTCACAGCTACTGGCAAAACGTCAGGTACTGCAATGCCAAGACCACGGCCATACAGCCTGGAAAATCTACAACTAATCCTAAACTAGACTAGCAGCCCCAAATGGAAGTGGAACTTGACAGGGCACAATTATCCTCAATACCTTCCAACTGAAGATGAAGCAGGAGAGCTGGCTGTGAGGTTGATGCTTTGAAGCCTCTTCCACAGGGAACAAGAAAGCATTCTCTTCCCCACTCCTCCCATTTCGCATCCTTAACCACAATCTTGTATGCTGCTTCAGAACACTGGCATTTGCTTTCTTGCTCATTCTTGCACTTACACAAATATAAACTCCCCGGAAGAAATCGGAATCTAGATCCTAAGCACAGTTATTTTTTAAGTGAGTACATAAGTACAGTATTGCAACCTAAGACTGGGAACTTCAGATGATGGAAAACCAATTGCAAAGCTGGACTGAAGAAAGTAGAATGTGCGAGAAGCAAATGAAATTGGGCTTACCTATCTGGTAGCCATATGGGCAAACCTTACCATATAAAGAAGCAGTAAAAATACCTTGTGAGCTTCCTTCGGATAAACAGATTGAGACTTCGTCATTTCTGTCATTATCATCTCCCACGTCAGTTGAAGCATCATCTCCTGGAATGGGTATTGATTTGCTGCTGGAATCAGACTGATTGGAAAAATCAGCAGGGCCACCTCGAGGAGGAGGAACTTCAATTCCCATCAGGCGATATTTTCGTCTTCGATTCCCAATCCAAGTCTTGAAATAGGAAGGGCAAGGAAAATATCAGACGCTTCAGACAAATTGGAAAATTAAGGGGAAACCAAACCCTCCCTCTTCGGGTGTCTGGGAGATCACTGTCTCCTTACACAGCAGACAGAAAAAGTCTGCCTACTGTTCTCCTGACAATGAAGAACAGGAGGAGGTTGACATGCACAGATGAGCTCTTACTTGCAGGTAAGAATGTTTAGGATTGGTGTATAAGCCTTGCTCAAGTTTCTTCAACTTGAGAAAAGTTTTCACAAGTGAAAGTAAGAAAGTCTAACTTTATTTTAAAGTAGTCTGAGAATATGTTTAATGAGCTATTTAACTGACCCAGTAGTTGGATATTACCCTCTTCCTATGAAAAGATGCAGTCTCATGATGCTGGTTGTTAAAGTCCTTTATGCCCCAGGACTCATATCCCTGCAGGACCACCTCTTCCAGTATCTACCCAGGTGACAGCTCCACTCCTTGAAACAACACCAACACCAGTTGAGCCCTTCTGTAGCATAGTTAGAACTTTCTCTGCTGGATCTAGGGCTTTTTTCTACGGTGGCACCTATCAGTATATCTAATTCTCATCAATGCCAAATCTGTGGATACTTAAACTTGCGGATTACAACTATGAACAAACAAGCCAGATTTTTCTGCATACCTGAGAAAAGCCCCTAGTTTGCAGAAAAATCTAAAACAAAAACCACTCTGTGTGTGTGAAAATACCCAAATTAATAGAAGCCATGCGTGTAGCTTTAAGAAACAAATGCCTTCTGTGGTCATTGCTAAGCAACCAGAAGAATATTTGTGCTCTTTGATCTTTGAAGGAGGACTCCTCAAGGCCAAGCCAGCCAGCAACCACCAACTGCCAGTCACACATACTCAGCCTAACTACCTTGCAGGGTTGTTGCGAAGATAAAACAGAGGGGAATGATGTAGCTGCTTTGTGTTCCCATTGTGGAGAAAGACAGGGTATAAATGTGATAAATAATAAATATAGCTGAAGATGGGGAGGTAGATCAAAGATTGGTTTGTTGGTGAGGGGAAGGAAAGAGGGAAGCAGGGAAAAAAAATACACCTACCATTCTAGAATTACCACGAACATAAGGTAACTATACTAATTAAAGGGCTCTGAGAATTTTGTCTTCTGGCAAAAACAGTCATGCAGGTAGTACTGCTCAAGTTATTTTCCCTGAAAAAGAATCTTGTTGCCTATTTTCTGTCCTTGATTTCTATCATCCATATTCAAATCGTAATTCAGTTTGATGTCATTCTGTTTCTAACCCAATATGGCATCAAGAGGTGCAGCTATTTTTCCAATTCACACATGCACGTATATCACTCAACAGCTTGCCACTGTGCCTTCTGCTGAAAAGCACTGGGTTGGCCCCATCCTGCTTTTCTGCTGGTGAAAAGCAAAGGTTCCCCTTGACAACCAAAAAAAGGGCTATGCTGGAGATCACAGGACCTGCATGGACAAAAGCTGCCTCGGATGGGTGCAGGGGGAATATAGTAAGGAGAATTAAGTGAGACTGAGTGGAAAAGCTGGCTGGATCCAACCACTGTGTTTAAAGGTGGACCAAGTGATCCAAAAACACTCTGGTATCTCTGATGGCTGTTTCACACATGCAAGTAATCACTTGATAATACAGTCATCTGAGCACCAAACATACAGGTGTAGGCCACCAGTCTGGCCGTTGCAAAAGGCAATATGGAAACACATGGGCAGAGCGACAGAATAAAATACCAAAGATAAACTGATTAAGACTTCCAGTGGTCCTGATCTGAAGCTGCATTTCTTCGCATACATCATTTTCTTTTCCCTTCTCATTTGTAATCTAATTACACCAAAGTACTTGGATTTATAGTCCCGCTTAACTCAATGGGCCTAAATTGGTTTGCATCTCAGTATTTCTACTCAGTCGTGAATCACTTCTAATCTCCTTACTATCTTCTTCTCCCTCCAGTCTCTTCTATTGTATCGTTTTGCTTTTAGTGCACTGTCTTCCACCTTTGTAATCTAATTTCTACATGGGTTATGACAGATTATGCCTTAGACAGTTTGCTGTTGGTATTGTTCTAATTCTGTACTCCTAATCCTATCTCTCTTGTTTATTGGATGTCTTGCGCTGTCTGGTTAAATTGTTTCTTAAATTCTGTAGTCAGCCAAATCTCAGTGAGAAAGGCAGTCTACAAATGAAGTAAATAAAATAATAAAAATGGTATTCCAGTTGTTCACAAGACCTTTTGAAAACTTCAGCCTCTGATACAGAATAAAAGGCACAGAGACAACACCAAAAAGTTTATTTGTACATTCATTTCTGTGAACAGAATCTGGGCTTCTTTGGTGCAGTTTTCTGGGGGGAGGTAGGAATAGTAGAGAATACACACAACCTTGGATATTCATTTGCTTTTATATATTTTTCGGAAAATACAGAGCAATCTTCCACTGCAGAGAATTACTTTTATGTGCTTTTGATTATTTTCCCCTGGTACATAAAAAACACAACAATCAACACCTATCACTGGTATAGTGTTCCAAAAATATTCAAAGCCTTTCACACACATCAGCAGCCCTTACAAACACTCCCAAGTAGGTCAGTATTTCATAATGCAGATTGTTGACTGCGCGTGCCAGGATTACAACTTGTTTTGAGATCACCTGCAAGTTTATGACTGATGGAAGCCAGATTAGAACCCCCTAGATGCTACACAGTACAAACCTGCTCTTTCTCCACACATAAATCTATATAATCCACCTTCTTATAACAGGCCACCCAGTGCAGTACTGTCTACAGTGCCAGGCACCAGATCTCCTGAATTCCAGGCTTTCTCCATCTGGCTTGAAATCCTTGAATTTGAAATGCCAGGCAGTAAACATTGGACCTTCTCCTTCCTCTGTCCCTTTTCCATTAGGAAAAAGAGCTCCATATCCTTCTGGTTAAAGATGCTTTACATGCTGACCAAGTGTAACAGTTATCCCTTTTCAGCCCTTGCTTGTACAAAAACCTATATAAATCTCAGCCCAACTGGAGTGTCAAGCATCCAGCTTGGGCTGCCAATCGATAAATGTCTCACCTGAGGGATTTTAGCTATAAATAGGCAAGAAACAGAGCAAGAGAGCACTTCCTAACGTGGCCATTCATTATGTAACACGTGCAATCTATTTCAGTCTACCTCATGCAATTTTAAAGAAAGCTTTAATCTAGGCTATTTTTGCTTTGGCAAGAAAAACCAAGAGTTCCTTACCCGCACTATTTCACAGTCAACATTCAACTCTGCAGCAACCGCTTCAATTTTTTCTCTGCAAACTGAGCCAAGGCTGGTCATTCCCTTGTCCCAGTATTTCTTGAGGGTCGCTAAATCCCGGTCACTGAATTGTGTACGGTCCTGTAGCTGCAAGACAAACATATAGGTTTCAAAACCAGACAAGTGACAATAAGGGCAGACATTGAAAATGAGGGCATCCTTTGTGCTTTTGGAAAAGGAAAACAAAACAAGCACATTAAAGACAGACCATTCAAACTTTAGGTTTTGTTTAGTTTAGTCTTGTAAAAATTCCTCATAAGAACATGATGAAAAAGTGGAAGTTCAATATCCACTACGCTTATGAGACAATACAGGACAGGCCACCTGTAGGGCACAAAACCCGGCCACGTCCAGCAGGAAAAGCACAGCGGTGTGTTGCAGCTATGCGCTCTGCCTTTGGACCAATGGAGCAGTCCCACAGATGGAAGAGGGGTAATTTTTTACCAATTCCCCCCTCCCACTGCAGACCTCCAACTCTCACCTCATTATGTTCATGGGGTGATAGTTTAGGCTGCATAAGAAAAGGAGACATAAGGAAGTCATATTCTGTGAACTGAAATCCCTTCTGTCTGCAGAATTTACTGTTGATCCAAGACTCTGCCTTCACTGTACAAACCCAGTCCCCACCCCTCACATGCACATTGTAAGAAAATAAGGTATTAAAAGAAACTCTATCTCCAGTCATAAATAGCAGCCACAACTGAGAAACCTCACACTGCCTGTAGAAAATGTGCAGGCTTGGAATTTGCACAGCTTCAAGAGGGTTCCAAAACAGGGCAGCAGTCCGCAAAACACCTCTCTGTGCTTAGGCCTCCGTGCATATGGATATAAACAAGAGGGCACTCTCAGGCTATGGCTCTGAAATGGGCCTTCTGCTACTGCTGCAAGACATGTTATGAAATGGAGCCTCTACATCCAGAGGATAAATTTGCTTTCTTGGGTCGTTTGTGGGTTCCTGAGAGCATCTAGCTGGCCACTGCAGTAAACAAAATGCTGGATTAGATAGAACTTTGATCAGATATAGCAGCGATCATCTTATGTGTGTCTCCCATTGGCGGTTCTCTCAAATGCAGACCTTGCATTTTTTGCCATACAAGGCAATGGAGTGAATACATTGAGCTTCCCTCTATGCCAAAAAGAGAAGACTGAAACCATGGAAACCAGTGAGGAGAGCCACATTAGCTCCCACACCACGGCCCCTTGGTGTCCCAGGCGGTCCGAGTTCCCACCATGCCCAAAGCCATTATTAGTTCTCAGGCTTCTGCCTGTTTCTGCTGCAGCTGATCTTGGTCCCTCCCATCACATGTAAACTTATCTGAACTCCCACAAGATCCCACTGAAACTAGCAAAGGGGAATGTAAATTGGGGGTGAAACTGTCACCAACCAACCATTTGGAAGCAGGTCATTTAAGAAGAAAAAAAGAACACCACATTAACCATGTACACTAGCTTTCATTTTGCTATTTGAAACAATGCTGCTTGCAAAATCATTCACATCTTCCTGGTGCTGAATTCATCAGTCTAGTTTAGTTTATTATTATTATGAGTCAGGGATATCAACAATACATAACACACATTGGATGCATAAAATAGATACTCCGTACAGAACAACAACAAGTTTAATATGGTCAGAGACCAACCAAATAACATACATATTCCATATAGAAAATATACAATTAATAGTAATCATAAAATTATTAAAACACTAGACCATGTTTTCCTGCCTTGTTAAACATGCCAGAGCACAGAATCTTACTACCTTAAGGGTAGTTTTGTTGAAACAGTCAGCAAGAAGTATAGAAATAATTTGATCTGCCTGGATATTTGGACAGAATTGGGGTAATGTACGTATTCCGAATGTCCTGATAATATTGACAGTGCAAGAAATAAACATTTCTTATTCCCACCATTTTTTATTTCTACCATTCCAGACTGACATGGGCAGAGACATTGGACATATGGGATATTGGATATGGGATATTGGATATGCATGTCTCCCTTCAAGAAGGGCAGATGGGAGGGCACTGAAATGGGCCAGAGTGTTTGGTTAATCCGTGGTGTTTGGTTAATCTGATGGAACAGAATTTTTGTTGCAGTTCCCCACTGCCAGAGCAGAGTGGGCCCGTGATCTGTTGACTTGAAGGGTGGTGTCCCATAGTCTCTGTCTGATTAGTGCTCAAGATGCAGTACCCAAGATGCAGTAAGACTGTACAGGAGAAACCAAGTAGTTGCAATTTGTCCTCTATCGCTCTCACCCGCCTTGAGTGAAAATCGTCTGAAAGAGTCAGTAAAGTCAATCCAGGAGGGGAGAGGCTTAACTTGAGCCAGAAGTGTGTAGCTTGGAACCAGGCACGTACTTCTAGTGGAACCAACTCTGTGTAAAACTCTCCCTGCTGCACCGGAGCGGTGCCCCCAGTGGCCATGGTGTTAGCACTCGCAACCTGACCCAGGCCGAGGAGACGGTCCTAGGAGCGTCGAGTTCTCACAAAGGGAGAGGGAGTGAAGGGCCTCAGACAGGCAGGGGACAGGGTTAATGTCACCCCTCTGCCAGCGCGCTGCGGAATTCTCTCTCTCTTAGCCGTTGTTCGTATCTCTCTGCCACAGCCCTCCTCTGCTCCACAGTGCACTCCTCCCCCCCTGGGCCCTTCTCCGACCCTGCCTTTTATCTCCCTGCTCCCCTCCCAGGACCGCCCATCCTCCCTCCGACTCTGGCCCCGACCTCCTTTATCCACCTGGATGCCGACAAGGCATCTCAGGGGTGAGTGCTGTCGCGCCGGCAGCGACCCTGGCAACCTCTGGGCCGCGCCGCCGCCGATTGGCGGTCGTTCCTGCTGCTCCATTTCCGTTCTTGTCCTGCAGGTGAGGCTGCCGCTACCCTTCTCCTTTTCCCCGGCGTCATCCGCGGGCCCCTGTCTTGCCTCCGAGCCCGGCCAACCCGGCATGATTGGTGGTGGGCAACTGCTCCTGTCTCCCTCCATGGACCATTGGCGTTCATCCCACCTGGTGAGTTGTGCGTGGGGGGCCTCGAGGGGTCAGTCGGGGCCCCCGGTTCCTAGTCTGTTCGTCCTGCGACCTCCGGACCGGGACACCCTGCTTCTAGCCTAAGCAGGGCATTGGGTACACAACGAGGTATTCCAAATAAGGATCTGAGGAATTTGGATTGGATTGCTTCTAGTTTACAGTAGTCACTGTACAGACATGTCTGTGAACCATACGTAAGCTGGGGAACCACCTTGCCCTGAAAGACTTCCAATGCATATGGTATACAAGAGACCCCTTTTGTAAAGAAGAATCTTAAAGTCGCTGTAGCCACTCTTTGGGAAGATTCAGTTACATGGGAAAGCTGAGCTGTCCATGAGCCAGATGAACATGTTCTACACATCAGTCATGTTCTACACATCCTGAAGGACAGGTTATCAGACAGTTTTCTAGGGAAAACCTTCAATTAGTTCACTATAAAAGACAGCCCTTTTGGATAGTAGGGGCGGCATCTTTGTTATACTCAAGACTGCACGTGGTTTCTCATGTGTGAAGGTCAACATTTGCTGCTTTTCAAACTTTGGACAAGTACCTCCTGCATGGAGCGTGGACTCTTTGAGACATCCTAGGAGGGAGGAGCTGTGCAAAAATATCCCCTCACGTGAGTGACTTTTAAATGGGTCTTAATGCATAGGTGTTGCTGTGCTGAAGGACAGAAAAATAAGGCTCTTTTTAGCCAGGGAACATTCTGCAGAGGACACTTGCATCACAAGCATACTCTTATGCTATCCCTTCTTAAGGTTGCTTGTGCTTTCCAGTAATCACTACCTACCATTAAAAGCCTCTACACATAACTCTTCTACTGTTCTCACAGAGAAATGCAAATTAAGAAGATGGATTCCTGCAGTTTGTTCAGGCAACTATCACCAACGTAGGCTATTCCACTCTTTCTATGGATGCCTCTCTCAGTTATGTAAAGAAAGTCTTTCCCTCCTCTAAACAGCAGAGCAGAGATCTTTGTGATATTCCCATGTAAGTGTAACTGCAAGGATTCAGCCAAAGACAGAACCTTGCTGTATGTAAGAAAATCTTCACTTTTTAGATTCGCTGACCCAGAGGAAGGCCCAATTTCTAACTTAAGGTGTTTCAGAACTGTTAAGAGGACTGGTTTTGGAGCATGCAGATCACATCACTGACTGCCTCGGGCAGTTTTGTTGTTGTTGCATTTTTAGGTACTCCCCCCCAAATATTATTGCATTCTTGGAAAACTCCCCCTGCCCAAATATTGTTGTTGTTGTTCAGTCGCACAGTCGAGTCCGACTCTTCGCGACCCCATGGATCATCTCCCGCCAGGCCCTCCTGTCTTCTGCATTATTATTGCATTCTTGGAAAACTCAAAGTCGGTTTCATGGGATTCCTAGGCAGTTTGTGTGATTTGTTTAGCTCTGTAGGAGCAGCACGTGCTCTCAGAGTATCCTAAACCTTCCCAAGAGGTGAAGAAACCTCTCAAGGAAGAACAATATGCCAGATATCAACATTATTGTCATTATCATCCACAACACACACAGAGTGCGGAAAAATTAAGGCGAGGGCACAATGTAGCTTTCTTTTTCTTTTTCTGCCATCAAGTTGCAGCCAATTTACAGCAACTCCATGGGGTTTTCAAGGCAAGAGACTACAGAGGTGGTTTGCCATTGCCTGCCTCTGCATAGTGACCCTGGACGTCCTTGGTGGGTTCTCATCCAAATACTGCTCGGAGCTGACCTTGCTTAGCTTCTGAGATCTAACAAGCTCAGGCTACCCAGGTTCATGGCACAGTGTAGCATGGTCCTCCACAAAAGATAACAGAAAGACCATGTGTGATGCATGAGAAGAGATCCTGCCCCTTTCTGTCAACCACCGGTTGCCTGTTTGGGGGTATGTGCAGAGCAGCTAAGAACCAATCAGGGCCCATGGATGGCTGAGGAAGCCAGATGGGAGGGGGGAATGAGAGAGAAAAAGCTATCACACTGTGAGCTCAGAGCAAACAGGGTTTGGGTCTCTAGAGTGTTAGTTAGGACTGAGAACAGGTCTAGGAGACTAGCTCTCAGAGTCTGTTCTGGGTGCAAGCAGGCTAAATCAGTGAATGATCTGTGCTGACAGCCCTTTCTCAGGAGACTTTGGAAGCTGAAGATCTGTCCATTATGATAAAGCAGGCTAGCTGGCTTCTTCTCTAAGTAGCCATGTCTTCATTTCTAGCATAGTGAATACTTTGGGAGCAGACTGTGAGTACCTCAAGGCCCAGTTTCAGAGGGAAACTGTCTAATGATCTGCAGTTTCTGAGAGTAGCTCACATTTACACTGTGAGAAAGCCAATTTTCATTTCAAGAGAAGCTTGCTTGTTAACTGTACACCCAGGAGTTGATACTAAAATGTTATACCCTGATGGGCCCAGTGAAAGCTGTGTGCTACTTGTAAATAGCTTTAAGCGTAATTACTGAACCTCTGACATGAACCCCACTGAGCAGGCTCTTGTTGTTGTTGCTGTTCAGTCGCACAGTCGAGTCTGACTCTTTGCGACCCCATGGACCATCTCCCACCAGGCCCTCCTGTCTTCCGACATCCTCTGAGGTTGGCTCAATTTCATGTTCGTTGCATCGATGACACTGTCTAACCATCTCATCTTGCCATCCCCGTCTTCTTTGACCTTCAATCTTTCCCAGCATCAGGGTCTTCTCCAGTGAGTGCTCCCTTCTCATTTGGTGGCCAAAGTATTTGAGCTTCAGTTTCATTATCTGGCCTTCCAGGGAACAGTCAGGGTTGATTTCTTCTAGGATTGACTGATTTGATCTTTTTGCAATCCAAGGGACTCTCAAGAGTCTTCTCCAGCACCATAGTTCAAAAGAATCTATTCTTCGGCGCTCAGCCTTCCTTATAGTCCAACTCTCGCAGCCATACATGACTACCGGGAATACCATTGCTTTGACCATGCGGACTTTTGTTGGCAGGGTGATGTCTCTAGTTTTTATCATGCTGTTTAGGTTCGCCATCGCTTTCCTTCCAAGGAGCAGGCGTCTTTTAATTTCATGGCTGCAGTCACAGTCTGCGGTGATCTGGGATCCCAGGTACATGAAGTCTGTCACTACTTCCACGACTTCCCCTTCTATTTGCCAAGGAGTGATGGGGCCGGATGCCATGATCTTAAATTTTTTGATGTTGAGCTTCAAGCCCAGTTTTGCGCTCTCCTCTTTTACCCTGAGCAGGCTCTAGGGAGCCAAAAACATGACCTGGGGGCGGGCAGGAAACTCAAGGAGATGGTGCTGCTCCATCAGTTCCTGAAGCAGCCCCTGAGGAGCCTGCAATTCAGGCTCCTCCACCAGAATTTTCCTCTGCCACTCCAGACCCTGGGGCAACTAAGTGCCAGCCCGGGACCTGGCCCATGAGCCCACCAGGATCGGCCTCCACCAAGCAGGAACAGCAAGCTTGTGCCAAGATGGCGGAGAGGAAACGCAGTGCCAGGTTAGCAGCATGCACAGCAGCTGTAGAACCAGACCAGACCTAGTTCTGTGCAGGATTCTGGCCCAGTTAAGACCTCAAGGGCAGCATTCCAGGAACTGCCTCCAGAACAGCTGGGGCTGCTTTTCCTCACTCTTTTTAAGCTGAGGGCAAGGAAGGGATTGCTGCTGGATCAACCAGTTCATAATTCTATGGCCCCTGTGTGCCTGCTCCTGTGCTCCAAACCGTGCCAAGTGACAGTCCTGACTATCAAGGAGACTGGCAGACCAGGAAGCCTGAGGCCAGAACAACCTTATTTCTCCTATGCCTGACAGTGAATAAAAGTGTTTTTTTAAATCTTGTTTCCCTGATGTCTTATATGAAATAACTGCATTCAGAAAGCCCCTTGGGTTCAGTCTCTCAGTTACAGCTGCCAACTCTGGCCTGGGAAATTCCTGGCGATTTGGAGTGGGAAGTTTGGGGAGGAATTTAACTTAGAATCTAGGGTATACCACAGAGGGGTGACATGATTGAGGTTTATAAGATTATGCATGGGAAAGAGCAGGTAGAGAAAGAGGTACTTTTCTCCCTTTCTCACTATACAAGAACTCGTGGGCACTCCATGAAATTGCTGAGCGGTCGGGTTAGAACGGATAAGAGGAAGTACTTCTTCACCCAAAGAGTGATTAACACTTGGAATTCACTGCCACAGGAATTGGTGGCGGCTACAAGCATGGACGGCTTCCAAAGGGAATTAGATAAGCATATGGAGCAGAGGTCCATCAGTGGCTATTACCCACAAGGTATAGATAGGGACTCTGGGGCAAGTGATGCTCTGTCATCTTGGTGCTTGGGGGGGGGGGGGTGAACAGTGGGAGGGCTTCTAATGTCCTGGCCCCACTGGTGGACCTCCTGATGGCACTGGTATTTCTGGCCACTGTGTGATACAGAGTGTTGGACTGGATGGGCCTTTGGCCTGATCCAACATTGGCATCTCTTATGTTCTTATGTTCTTAGTCTGCCCTTTAAGCTGCCATTTTCTCCATGGGAACTGATCTCCATCGGCTGTCGTTCTGGGAGAACTCCAGAACCCACCTGGAGGTTGGTGACCCTTACTGACAGTAGGAGGTTTGAGTAGAGACTATTGTGATTGAACTACGCAGCATGCTACCTCTGTTTCAGTGGCATTTAAAACCCTGACCTTCACAGCACGGGACAGAGACATATAAAATTATGAATGAGGTTTGATAACAGGTAGCATGACATTTCTCACCCTCTCTCACAAACACTAGAGATCAGGATCACCCAGTGAAACTGACTGGCAATACAACAAGGGCAGGCGAAAAGGAAGTACTCCACACAGCACCAGATTTACAGAATTCACTACACAAAAGGAGTCAGGGAAATTCACAGAGCAACGGTCTACTAAGTAAGAGGACACGCCAAGGCAGCTCTGTTCAGTGGGGCATCCTCTCAGAAAAGTGTTCTTAGGATTCCACTGTAAAAGGAACCTTGGAGAACCAGTGTAGCACTGTGGCTAGAGTGTCAGACTAGGATCTGAGAGACCCAGATTCAGATCCCCCCTCTGCTATGGAAGCTTGCTGGAGAACCTTGGGCCGGTCACCCCCCCCCCCCAGCCTATCCGACCTCAGAGGGCTCTTATGAAGATAAAACAGAGGAGAGGAGAATGATGTGAGCCACTTTCCCCCCATTATTATCATTATTATTTTATTGATTTCTACCCCACCCATTCCGGCCTAGGCTGGCTCAGGGCGGCTTCCAACAAGATAAAAGTTCATAATACAGAAAACACATGCATCATAATTAATACTAATTTGATGAACCATACAATGATATAAATATGTTAAACATTGAGGAGAGAGATAGGGTATACATGAAGTAAATAATAAAAATAGATTTCTGAATATCAAATGCTGAGGAGAAAGAACGGAGAAAGCTTTCGGCCTTGCTTGCGGACTTCTTGGACTCTGTTGCCAACTAACTGCTAGGTGGACCCTTACTAACCAGGTGGACCCTTACTATGATCCAGAAGGATTCATGTTCTTATAAGCAAAGAGGACTGCCACACTGCCCCCCAAACCAGTTACTCAACAAAAGGAGTGTGAAGCACGTCTCAAACATTTTTGCTGTACTGAGGAGAACAGGGTGGGTTTGTAAGCATGCCATATTCTGACTCAGTCAACACACACCAATCTAGATGGCATTAGAACAGGACACCTCTCTGCTAGAAACTTCCTATATCAGAGGCGTCGAACTCATTTGTTATGAGGGCTGGATCTGACATAAATGTCATTTTGTCAGGGCGGGCCATGTGTGCTATAAAATGCAACACGAGATACCGGAGATATAAACTTTATAAAGGTGATTTCAGATGCCAAATGGTAACTGCAGGTGAGTGACAATAGCAGGCTTGATTGGATTAGGTATGATTTCCAGAGGGGTAGTAGGTGTGGAGATACCAGCATTGGTAATGAGACAGGAAATCTAGGTCTCAGTTCGGTCCAGGAGGATGCAAAGAATAAATAGCCATAAGTCCGACATTAGAAACCACAACATTAAAAAAAAAAGTGGGACAACATTTAACCTTCCAGGACATTCAGCTGCTGACCTAAGAGTAGCAGTTCTCTTACAAAGGAATTTCAAAGGGAGATTAGAGAGACTGCTGAACTGCAATTGATAATGAAGCTCAAGACTATGCATCCTCCTGGACTGAATTGAGACCTACGTTTCCTGTCTCATTACCAGTTCCCACTATTGTCATTTGGCACCTGAAATCACTCCACTCTCCGAGTTATAGGGACCAATGGACTCACATTCTAGCTTTAGCTGAAGAAGTGAACAGTGACTCATGAAAGCTCATGCCTTGCCACAAATTTTGTTAGGTGCTACTGGACTCCTGTTCCTTTCCACTAATAAAGAATGCAAGCTGATAATGATAATGCAAGTGATAATAATGAAACACTTTAAAAAGCAAAGGGGGAGTGAAGAAAGACAGCCAGCGGGGTGGGAGGGATGAAAGGGAGACCTTTTGAACTGGAATATAGGAACCATAGATGTATTTTTAAATACTTAGCCATCTATTTCCAGTCCTTAAACAATGGAATCCAATCCAAGTGTTCTAATTCCTAATCAGTCTTTTTGAAAGAAAATAAAAACAGAGAAATCTAGTCTTTAAAAAAACTTTTCAGTGGCCCCGGTCACACGGGAGATTTTGGCCCGGGAGAGGGACGGATTGGGGGCGCAGCAAATGGGCGCGAGCACACCGCAACATCTGGGAATCAGCTCACACCCGTCCGATCCGTCCCTTCAGGCCAATAATGCGCTGTAAAAAAGAACCACCCCCAGAGGAGGACTTACCTGGGACGCCGCATCAAGCGCAGCCGTAGCATCGCCGGTGCGCTCTTCGTTCGTAGCAATCCCGGCTCCCAGCCGAACTGCGCATGCTCACACATGTGCAGTTTGGCTGCCTCACTTCCCTGTCAGTGGCTCCCCCCGAGGAAGTGCGCGGTGGCTCAGGGGATCTATGTGATCCCGCCACCACGTGTCTCTTTTGGTGCGGCTTTAAAAAGCCGCACTTTGCCCATGTTTTTCCCCCCTGTGTGGCAGGGGCCAGAATAAGCCAAAATAATTTCCTTTTAATTCTCCTTTCCCTTTATCCCAAAGCGCCCCTTCCTTTTAACATATGTACATGTGTGTGTGAGAGAGAGAGTGAGTGAAAAAGAGAGAGATAAAGTCTCAAAGAAAACAGCGGATCACAACAATCTTAATTTAAATTGTGCTTCTCAGAAGAATCCTCCCTCCCTCTAAAACAAGTGTGCGTGCACACAAAAGGTTATGCCTGAAATAAAACTTTGCCGGTCTTAATGGAACCATGGACATTGCTGTCTTTAGCTCTTTCCGGCCCCCTCCCTTCCTCCCAGAGGAGGAAAACTCAGCCAATGGAAGGAGGCGAGGCTTGGCTTTGTATCTCTCCCATGAAAACAAGAAGCAGGAAGCAGCGACTGAAAAGAGCTCTGTTTGTGTGTGTGAGTGTTGTGTGAGAGAGAGAGATCAAGTCTCGAGGAAGCTAGGTAAAATGAGTTGTAATGCAGCAGTGGCAGCAGCTCCAGGGAAAGAGGGAGCCAGTTGCTCGTGGGCTGGATTTGAGCCCTGCAGGGGCTGGATCCAGCCCATGGGCTGCATGTTTGACAACTCCATCCTATATCACTGTCCACTTTGCAAGCCAGGATTCTAACACTTAGTTTCTTAAAAGACTGTTTTATATACTTTCTTCAAATTTACCATGCAGTGGAACATCTCCAAGTCCTTTCAGCTTTGGGCCAATTTTCTTTGCATCTCAAGGCGTCCAAAATCATTCTGTGTCACAAAACCGAGTGAACAATTTTGTTTCCCTACCATAACTGGGAGACTTACAAATTACTTCACCCCCTTTCGCAAATCTCATTTGATTACTATTTCACTATGCAAATGGAGAGATTATATGAATACCAAGAAATTGTGCCATTTGTTAGACTTCAGAGTCTACGAACAGATTTAAAATTGCTTTTAAAGCATGTTCAATTGCAGGGATTCAAGCTATTTAACACTATCACAAATTAATAGTTAGATGGTTAAACAACAACACTAAGGGAAGAATCTGTGCACTGTTGTTTTTCCAGGGTAGATTTAGAGTTATTGCAGCGCTAAAAGATTTACAGTCCTCTGTCACTGCATTTTCCTTTCTATTATGTGCCAGGCAGTCTGGATTTCATTCTCTGTAAATTAATTTAATGAGAAAGCAAGAGAGAAGGCAAAACTATTTAACAGTCTGGAGAATATAAGAGAGGAACTTTCTACAGTTAGCTGAAATGGACTATAAATTTTGAATATGAAGGTTTTATTTTGGGAACTATCAATTAAAGCTGTCCTTGTTATGCATCCATTAGCAATGCTCATCATTTTTTTAAAAGAAAAGCCTTATTCTGCAGTTCCAAAGGGCTGTGCAATGCTATTTTTCACTCCACTGGATTTTCCTTGTTGCTTTCACTGACGTCAATCCATAAGCAGAAGTATCTGACAACTGAAAACATATTCCAGTCCATTTTACAAAGAGAAGATTCCTAATTGCAGTTTTATTTAAGGTTTTTATTGCTGATATGCCATTACTTAAACTGGCTATGAGGACTGTGCATAGAGATAACTAGCTATCCATTCAACTTTAACGGGTATGATTTTAGGACATCCCTGTACACAGAAGATGGTTTACACTCATTACTAATGTAGTACCATTAAAGGTCTGCAGATTACAGAAGTAGTTTAAATAAGATTTGCTAACAATTTTATTGATGATAAAGACAGTATACAGAACTGCTCGAGAAAAAATGCACCTGTCGGTGGATAATAATCACATCTAACGATGTTTCCACTATATTTTTAAAAGCCACACCAAAGAAACCAGGAGGAGAAAGGATTTCCTCTAAACCAAAAACGTACACAACTAAAACAGTTTAATACCTCCTAAGAACAGTACTTAAAAATCACTCAAATGCTGAATCTGGTGGGCCCCTTGTTGCTCCCATGCATAGTACTTACTGCTCTTTTTCGGGAACAACCCGTAATCCAAGGCACAGTAAGGTTTCCTGAAATCTGTGAAAGGAAAAAGAATGTTATGATCAGACAGACTCATGTGGCAAAACCTGCAGTTTATTGAGCACAGCTTGGGCAAAACAAATCCACATGGATACCACATCCAACAGTAAAGTGGCAATCCCTGTGCCAACCATGAAAGCAACAAAACCAGGCCACCCGCAGATGGTAAGGGTCTTCACTTGCCTGGAAGATCACTCTGCTACACAGAAAGATATGACTCTGCTACACAGAAAGATTAACCAAAGAAGCCCTCTCACCACCAACCCCTACAACCCACCTGATGAGGACTGAATAATATGCTTCACAAACAGGAAACTAGCTTGTTCAAGTAACTGAGGATTTACACAGCCCTGGAAGAGGGAGATTTTGGGGTCAAGGCAAAGAAGGAAACAGAGAAATTCTGAGGCCATGTGGGAATTTATTTAAATAGGGAAAAAACCAAAATTTGGGGGGGGGGGGATGAAATATATGCAATACTTACTTTCCTACAAAACCAAAACACTATTTTAACAACATAAAATACATCATGTATAATTTAGTGTACAAAATTGTGCTATCTGGCATATTCAGGGAATTTAAAAGTATAAATGCTTCAAGTGTTCTACAAGAAAAATTGGAAATGTACCCAGTACTTGAGAGAAAGCAGCAAACTGCTGCACCTTATGCTATCTTAGCATATGTATCTTAGTTTTTGATGTCTGAGAAGTAGGGGAAAATAGAAAAGTTGAAATTAAAAAATAAATTCTGTTGTGTGCAAAAAAAGTGCATTGTCTGGATTGAAACACTCTCATAGAGTCACAATAGGACTATCAGCTTATCAGGACATCAAACAAATTCTATGACATTTAAAAACCTGAACTCTAACAATCTATTATCAAGCACATTATAGCATACTAACTGTGGCAAAAAAATATTCATATTTAAACAATAAACGTAGCATTGCATATATCTACAGTGTGTATGGGAGTTATCAATTAATACTGTAGATTGTCTTACATACAATTGGTCATGGTACACATTTTCAGCAACTAAAACATTGAGATAAACACTTTTTAAATAGGATTGCCCACTCCAGGTTGGGATATACCTGGAGATTTCAGGGGTGGGGCCTGAGGAGAGCAGGGTGTTGGGAGGGGAAGGACTTCAATGGGGTATCTCCCTTATAAATAAAAGCTGAATGGTGGTGGCACTTCTCTAGAACATTCCACACACTCCAAAATCAGTTCGCTCTCTGATCTGTCATTCAGAGGGTCTCCCTATCCACTGGCTGCTTTGCCTGAGTCCTGCCTCCAACATTCTAAACATTTTGCTGTTCCTCTCCCCCCCATAGCCAGTCAGAACACAGAGGTTATTTGCATATGCAGCCTCATTGGCCTCTGCCTCGGAACACAGAAGTCGTTTGCATATGCAACTTGATTGGCTTTTGCCTCTAACATTCTAAACAGTTTTGCTGTTCTGAGGTAAAATGTGTCCAATCTCCAGGTGAGAGCTGCAGATCACTCAGAATTACAACTGCTTTCCAGATGGCAGAGATCAGTTCCCCTGGAGAAAATGGTGGGCTCTGTATCCTTATATGCTGCTGAGGTGGCTCCCATATGACAGCCAATGTGACGTAGCAGTCAGGGCTTCAGAGCACAGGAGAGGCTGCAGGTGTGTGGGGGGTGGAAAGCTAAAGAGTGAGGGGGAAATAAAGGTAGGGTGATGATTGGCTGGGAAGGAGATAGGGTTGCCAACTCCAGGTGGGAAATTCCTGGAGATGTGAGGGATGGAGCCTGGAGAGGGTGAGGTTTCAGGAGGCGTGGGACCTCGGACAGGTACAAAGCCATAGACTCCACCCTCCAAACTAACCATTCCCTTCTGGGGAACCATCGTTGCCAATCTCCAGATGAGGGCTGGAGATCACTCAAAATTACAACTGCTCTCCAGATGGCAGAGATCAGTTCCCCTGGAGAAAATGGTGGGCTCTGTATCCTTATATGATTTTATTTATACCCCGCCCTCCCCGCACGCGGGCTCAGGGTGGCTTACAATATAGGGTGCAATGCAGCACCGTGATTACACAGTATGGCACTCAGTGCAATAAAAACACAGTAAAACATTTAAAACAATTTAATACAGTGGGCAACACCCAAGGATCCCGCGTGACAGACAACCTCTCTCCCTATTGCACCTGCCCTTGGGTCAAACGGGAGGATGATGTGGCCCCCCGATGTTCCTTGGCCACTCAGCCACATCCAGCGGTGCTGCTGTTCTGGCCCTCATTGGTGGTAGTGGTGACGGCGGCGGCTCCTATTCAAAAGCCTGGCGGAAGAGCTCCGTCTTGCAGGCCTTACGGAACTGTAACAGGTCCCGCAGGGCCCTGATCTCCTCCGGGAGCTCGTTCCACCAGATAGGAGCCGCCACCGAAAAGGACCTGGCCCTCGTGGCAACAAGCCTGGCCTCTTTAGGGCCCAGGGTCGCAAGACGATGTTGCGACCCCGACCGTAGTGCTCTCTGGGACCTATGCGGAGAAAGTCCATCTTCCAAAGTTTCTCCAGGTGAACTACTGATCTCTGACACCTGGAGATCAGTTGTAATCCCAGGAGATCTCCAGCCACCACCTGGAGGATGTAAAACTAAGTATATACACCATGAGGAATGATGAAAATTGCAGTTTATATAAGCAATTAAATTTATGTAATGCAATTAATCTCGATTTCTATGTACCAAAAATTTAACAATCTTTTTGTGTCCCTTATAAACTGCTCATGCAGTCACATTCATTCATTCAACAGGTGAACTCCATGTATTCCAGCCATCAAATGTCCTTGCTGTGATTCGCCCTTGTTGAATACTGGAAGAGATGGAGGTTGTCAGCGGACTTATCATCCGTTCTGTGCTTCCACAAGGCTCACAAACACTACTCCAATAGGCCAGCTATATTGCCTGTTTTACCAGCTTCTTTGTGGGAAGAAGCAGCAATAAACAGCAATAATTGCCAAACTTTTCTTGTCAGTGCTGCGATGTTTGGTACATAGAAATTGAGATATTAATTGCATTACATAAATTTAATTGTTTATATAAATTGCAATTTTCGTCATTCTTCACAGTGTGTATACTTAGTTTGACAACCTATCCCGTGATCGCTCTACTTTTGTAACCACGTGGAGGTTGGCAAGCCAATTTTTAAGATATCCAAAAAGAAAATATTTTACAGGATTTTTTTCAGTGCTGTCCAAAATTTCCCATTTTTTCTATTGGAAAAAAGTGAAAAAGTCCTTTGGGGGAAAAATAAACTTTTTATTCTGATTTGTTTCCCCATTTCATTCCCCAGGCCTTCATATCTCTAGGTGGGGAGTGGGATTTCCAATCTGTTTCCCCTTCCTGCAGTTATATGTGGGCCCCCAGTATGTAGCACTTTGTTTAAAAGTAAAAAATTTATTATCCTCTTCCTTGCATAGAAAAAGAAATGTTTCAAGGGTTCAAAAAGGGTAATCGTAGCATAATCAATGCAATTTTATTAAACAAGGATTACCACACACAAGTTCTGGCTAACCTAGAAGCTCCACTTTCCATTTGTTGATTGGGCAACCACTGGGCCAATCTGGCTATAATTGTTGTAGAGGAGAAAATCCTTCACATTCCTTTCTGTTTGCCTTCATCATGATCTCTATCACCTATCAGTTGCCTCTTTATTTCAACGTTGACAAGAGCTCAATGCTTGATAAAACCATAACAAGAAAAAAAGATGTGGGAAAGCTGGAGAAAAGTGTATATTTAGCTGGCACTACTCTGTTGTTGTTGTTGTTCAGTCGCACAGTCGAGTCCAACTCTTTGCGACCCCATGGACCACGTCACGCCAGGCCCTCCTGTCTTCCACCGTCCTCTGGAGTTAGACACTGTCTAACCATCTCATCCTTTGCCATCCCCTTCTTCTTTGACCTTCCACCATTCCCAACATCAGGGTCTTCTCCAGTGAGTGCTCCCTTCTCATTTGGTGGCCAAAGTATTTGAGCTTCAGCTTCAGTATCTGGCCTTCCAGGGAAAAGTCAAGGTTGATTTATTTTAAGATTGACTGATTTGATCTCCTTGCAGTCCAAGGAACTCTCAAGAGTCTTCTCCAGTACCATAATTCCAAAGCATCTATTCTTCGGTACTCGGCCTTCCTTATGGTTCAACACTCGCAGCCATACATTACTACTGGGAATACTATTGCTTTGACCATGTGGACTTTTGTTGGCAGGGTAATGTCTCTACATTTTATTATGCCGTCTAGGTTTGCCATAGGTTTCCTCCCTAGGAGCAGGTGTCTTTTAATTTCATGGCTGCAGTCACTGTCTGCAGTGATCTTGGATCCCAGGAACATGAATTCTGTCACTGCTTCCATGAGTTCCCCTTCTATTTGCCAAGGACTGATGGGGCCGGATACCATAATCTTAGGGTTTTGGTTTTTTAAAAATGCTGTGTTTCAAGCCAACTTTTGTGTTCTCCTCTTTCATTCTAGCCAGAGACTCTTTAGGTCCACTTTCTGCCTTTAGAGTGGTATCATCTGCATATCTGAGATTGTTGATATTTTCCCCAGCAATCTTAATTCTGGCTTGTGATTCATCCAGACCGTCATTTCACATGATGTACTGTGCATATAAATTAAATAAGCAGGGTGACAATATACATCCTTGTCATACTCCTTTTCCTATGCTAAACCAATCAGTTGTTCCATATCCAGTTCTAGCTGTTGCTTCTTGACCCTTATACAGGTTTCTCAGGAGTCATGTGAGGTGGTCTGGTACTCCCATCTCTTTAAGGACTTGCCACAGTTTGTTGTGATCCACACAAACAAAGGCTTTAGCGTAGTCAATGAAGCAGTAGTAGATATTGTTCTGGTACTCCTTTGCTTTCTCCATAATCCAGCGAATGTTGGCAATTTGATCTCTAGTTCCTCTACCTCTTTGAAACCCAACTTGTACTTCTGGCAGTTCTCTATCCACGTACTGTTGAACCCTAGCTTGTAGGATCTTGAGCATGACCTTGCTAGCATGTGAAATGAGTGCAATTGTGCGATAGTTTGAACATTTCTTGGCATTGCCCTTCTTTGAGATTGGAATGTAAACTGACCTTTTCCAATCCTGTGGCCACTGTTGCATTTTCCAAATTTGCTGGCATATTTAGTGCACCACTTTAACAGCATGATATTTTAAGATTTTGAATAACTCAGCTGGGATACCATCGCCTCCGCTAACTTTTTTGTTAGTAATGCTTTCTAATGCCCATTTGACTTCGCATTCCAGGATGTCTGGCTCAAGGTTAGTGATCACACTGTTGTGGTTGTCAAGGATATTGAGGTCCTTCTTGTATAGTTATTCTGTATATTCTTGCCATCTCTTCCTAATATCTTTTGCTTCTGTTAGGTCCCTACTGTTTTTATCCTTTATCATAGCCAGCTTTGCATGGAACGCTCCCTTGATTTCTCCAATTTTCTTGAAGAGATCTCTAGTCCTTCCCATTCTATTGTTTTCCTCTATTACTTTGCATGGTTCATTCAGGAAAGCCTCCTTATCTCTCCTTCCTGTTCTCTGGAAATCTGCATTCAGTTGGGTAAATCTCTCCTTTTCACCTTTGCCTTTCACTTTCCTTCTTTCCTCAGCTATTTGTAAAGCCTCATCAGACAGCCACTCTACTTTCTTGCATTTCTTTTTCTTTGGGATGTTGCTGATTGCTGCCTCCTGTACAATGTCATGAACCTCCGTCTTTAGTTCTTCAGGCATTTTATCAAATCTAGTCCCTTAAACCTATTCTTCACTTCCACTGTATATTCATAAGGGATGTGATCTAGGTCAAATCTGAATGGCCTAGTGGTTTGCCCAACTTTATTCGGCTTAAGCCTGAATTTTGCAATGAGTAGTTCATGATCTGAGCTACAGTCAGCTCCAGGTCTTGTTTTTACTGACTGTATAGGGCTTCTCAATTTTTGACTGCAAATGATATAATCGATCTGATTTCAGTGTTGCCCACCTGGTGGTGTCCATGTGTAGAGCTGCCTCTTAGGATGTTGGAAGAGGGTGTTCGCTATGACCAGCGTGTTCTCTTGACAAATGGCAGTAGTCAAGACACCCAAAATCCATAATTTGTGCAATTTCTAAACATTTTCCATTCAAAAAAATGTTTTGATAGATTAACTGGACTTTGGCCTAATTAGGGCAGAGTCCCCCAAGAATTTGTCCTGTATGACCCCACTGAATAACTACCATGAACTTGCCCTTGTCAAGATCCCACGGCCTGTGTCACAGGAATATTTTTCATTGTGTGTCAGGAGCAAACTTCTGCATCACTATTACCTGCAGTTTCACTAGCAATAGTATTAGGGTCTGGTAAAAAAAAAAAATGCAGTAACTCAGTAATTCCAATACACAAAGAGAAAATCTAATCTAATCCAATGTTAATGGATTGAACAAAATATCTTCATTTCCATTTCACAGTATATTCTGACAACTGTAAGGTTGCCTTTTTTGTAGTAGCAATAGCATTACTACGATTACTTTTTCAGAGACCAAGCCAGAAAGATCCCAGACCTGTACAGCAGCGTCCCAATTACTGCAATACTAGACTGTCACTAAGTCAGTGTACACACTGAATCCAAATTATGACCACTCCATACCACCACTGAGTCATTTGTAAAGCCTCTACACACTTAAGTCATCTAATTGTCATGCAAATGCTGCCATCATTCCAGAGTCTTGCCCTAAACAAGTTCTTTCTGAGACAGCTGAACAACTCATACGTTCTTTCACATAAGGAAGGGGATGATGAAATGTCAGGATTAAACACTGCATAATTCACAAAAGACACTCATCACCACAAGATGTGGTCATAATAACAAGACCTCAAAAGGATCAGACACATTTTTTGTTTACCAGCAGCTATTAGCCAGGATAGCCAAATATATCTCCCATGTTTAAAGGCAGTGTACCTCCAAGAACCAGACGAGAAGGACTAGAAACAACGGGGAAGAGGATCCGTGCCCTGTTCATGTGCTTCCTGGAGACATCTGGCTAACCAATGCTGGAATGAGAGGCGTCCGTATACTTGATATGATCCAGCAGGGCTCTTTTTATCCACCCTTGAGATTAAACTACTCACCTTAATAGTATAACAATCCTTTCTGGGCAACCTGCATCCATTGCAGCCAGTATATCTGGATGGATGGGTTGGCAAAACAATTTATATGGGATATTTTATACCAGGTTCAGCACAGGCCATTACTGAGAAACTGCTGTGGCTTTCCAACAGCAAGCATCTCAGACATTTTGGAGCGAATGCACCACACTTTGGGTTGCCAACCTCCAGGGGGTAGCTGGAGATCTCCTGGAATTACAATTGATCACCTAATGCAAGAGATCAGTTCCCTTGGAGAAAACAGCTGCTTTGGAGGGTGGATTCCATGGCATTATGCTGTGCTGAGGTCCTTCCCCTCCCCAAACCCTGTCCTCCCCAGAGTCCACCCCAAAATCTCCAGGTATTTCCCAACCCAGAGCTGGCAACCCTAGCATCACTTAGTTGGCATGGCTGCACCTCCCCCAGCACCCTGCTTGATGGAATGTCACAACATGATGCCATAGGCACAGGGTTTGCTTCTAAAAGTGAACAGACAGACCACCACTTTTCAAACCTATAAGCCTGGTGTATGTGCAATAACACGATTTAAATAAAAAATACATCTTAAGACACAAAATTGACAGTCAAAAAAAAAAAAGACATTTCAATAAGTATCAGTACCACAACAGTGAACGTAATACAATATCATTTCTGCATGCAAACAGTTCTACTACCAATGAAAGCCATTAGCAATTTGCTAGTCTATAATCAAATTTAGTTACATTAAAACTGTCAGGGGGAAAAATGAGCTCATGTCCCCAGTCAATGGCTTTTCATAATCAAGCAAAGAGATCACAACTGTTCTGATTTTCAAACAGGAAAATTTAACCTATAATTGGCCTATCAACGGTACAAAATATATCCCACAGGTTTTACTCTTTTATTAAACAAGAGCAACGGAACGAGACGGATTCTAAAAAGGAGGTGACAACCACAAACAAGAGAAACATACCTAATAATTTGCAATGAAAACCTACTTTAAAAATCTTAAATGCAGTTGTTTCAATAAAAGATAGGTGGGCCTCTGAGTGAGAGTTTTACCCAGTTTATATTTAATTTCTAAAGACAGAAATTAAACAACTTCTTTAAAATAATAAACCGAGGCTGTGAGCTAGGTTTTGACTGGTTCATGCTGTTACTGCTTTTAAATAAAATACACCTGATGATGAAATATTTCATATAGAACAAAATCTATTACATACCCTATTCTTTCAAGATATTTACTCATCATAGAAAGCCAAATTGCTTCCAGAGCCAAATTAGTATGATTATGTACAGTTTACTCTCTCTATAAACCAAGCAATCTTGACCCAACTAATTTGTGGTGGGATGAAAGATTAAGATTAATTTCTACTCCTGGCTCCACTAATTTTGAGTCACTGTCCTAGAAATACAATTCTATTGACCCTCTGTAGTATTAAAAATGGATTTTACTGGATGCATGACCAAATTAGATTTATACGAACAATTTTAAAAACCTTTGGCATTTTGACTAACTACTAACCAAACAGCCAACTGAGTTCACCAGTAATAAATTCATAAAGGTGCATACTGCCAACTTTGATTCATAGTCAAGGTCTGCAGTAAAACAAGCTTGCACACTAGTGATGCATCACCTATTTGTATACTAGGACGATGGCCCATGAATTCAAGCTCTGTCATTTCGATCTGTGGATAATTTGGACAACAATAGTAAGAGCAACAAACCATACATCCCAGAGAGGAATATTGGCACAAACGTCCAAATGGCCATGTTAGGTACCATCTTCACTGCTCCCCTCTAAGACCTAAAAGCCCTAAGTATAATACTTGTTCCAAAGAAGGACGGATTGGTTTCGTATGGAACCTAAGTTAGCAATAGAAAAACAAAAACAGACGTTGATCCACTGGGAGACTGACAATCAAGATGGTTCTAAAGATCATCCCTGAGATCCAATGTGGGTAGAAGTTTAGGGGTGTGGAACTAGGATCTGGGAGACCCAAGTTCAAATCCCCACTGCATCATGAAAGCGCTGCGTCACTCTCTCAGTTTAACCTGATATACAGGGTGTTTGTGGGAATAAAAAGGGGAAAGGAGAACTGGCATGTACACCACCCCGAGTTCTTTAGAGGATGAGCAGGATAAGAAAATGTAGCCACGATAAACAGAAAGATGATGTCCCTGGCTCCAGCGTGCTGTGAAAAATCTTGTAGCTGCATGTGCTGGTATGTAAGGTCGGATGCTCAGGAATGTGGATGATGTGGAGTACATCATCATTTAACAATAGGCAAGAGACATTTTCTGTGCAATCAACACGTAAGCCAACTTCAGCGCAGTGAGCTGAGACTATGCAGCTTGTGCTTCTGACAAAAAAAGGAAGGCCCTGCCCATAAAAAAAAAAAAAACTACATCTTTTAACATAAAAAGAACACTAATTACCTGGTAATTGTTTTGGTTTTGAGACAGCCTTAGCTGATTGGATGCTGCAAAATGCGAAGAAAGGTTGCTTCTTGATGGGTAAGAACTGCTGTACAGTGTACTGGATGTAGTGTGTAAGGAGGTCCGTGGAGGCAAGTGGTAGTCTCTGTTATGATACATGATGTTGTCATGTAAGTCCCGCGTGTTGACCACGTGCGAACTGCAACGGACGCTTCTTCCTGACGCAGGCAAACCTGTGCTTGGATTCTCTGACCTAAGGGATGAACCACTTAATCTTGAATAACTGTGTATCTGAGCACCCATTGAGGCCAACTCTTCTTCTCTCGCATATTCATCATCGACATCCCCCGTTTCCATGGCAATGGATAGACAACTGCCTTCTCCCGAAGATGACTTCTGTGTGTTTCCACCCAGGATTCGCTGAGGTTGATCGGTAACAGCCAAGGAGAAAACCTCACGGATTTCCAAGTTGTGCGTGCTGCAGGAAGGGTCCCTCATATTAGCCCTTTGTCCAGATGGAATGTGTGAGGCAAGGATCGGATGTTCCTGTTTCTGTAGCCTTTGACACCCCATCTGCTCCACTTTATACGGCCTGTGGCACAACACAGGCTTCTGAGGTAAAACCAACTCCGCAGTCTGAACTGAAGAACCACCGTAACTTTTCTTACTGTGATTATAAATGGAATTTGCTGAATTCAACACGCTGGTTTGCCTTGACAAGATGATCGTTTTCTCTCCTAGAAACAGCGAGGCGTTTTTACAATGGGGTGCTTGCCGGGCCACCGAAATGTGCTGCCGCTGAAATTCTGGCTCACTTTTTCCAGGTGGCCTCTGAAGAGAGCTTTTATGCATATCGTTCATCAAAGCATTAGTCTGTTTGGAGGACACCAGTCTGCCAGAGGAACTGGCTGGGTTGTATATGCCAGTTACTATCACATCGTTGTTGGAGGATGTCCAAGATGACTGCTGGCTTTGAGAGCGAGCTATGCTGACCACATTTCGGACCGCCACTTCCGGAGGCATGGTCAGAGTGCTAGCAACAGTCCCCGATGGAGTACCTCCAGAATCCACAATGCTCTTGCTGCTCATCTTTCTTCTTTTGTTGCCAACCCAGGTCTGCAAACACAAAAGGATACATGAGGAAAAAGGTCTCATCCAAATTACTTTAACTCAAAACTAAAGGACCACAGAGAGCTCTGTGCTACAAAGGCTAAACAGACAACATGGATGCGAAGCACAAATGACCTCTACCATTAATTCCCACTTACATTCATCCTCCATATACTTTACCAGTAACTGAGCAACCAGAGTGCAAGATTCCACCATGGGTCTTTCCTAGAATCCTTCTAAATTTTTCTATGGAAATTCTGGACACCAAGTAGCATGGGCCATCTACTTTCCAGCTCTAGTCTTTTCCCACGGGACAGGGACAGCTTTTTAACCAGTCTTTACAGTTACATTCTTAAAAGCAACTTTTGTAAAGCAGCAACAACAAAAATGCAAAAAAAAAAAAATCCACAACAACAACAGCAGTCCAGCCTCCCACCCAGGTCAACTGGCAACTCTAGATAGAGCAGGGGGGAAAGCAAAGCAGTTTGCGCTCTGGTTTGCTTACGAAGTTTCTGTATCAAGTAGGAACTTAAATACCCTGATCTACCAGTACACATACACACTACAAAGCCTTAACAGAAGCGTGTTACAAACTTAATTACACATTTTTAACAGACAGGATGTATTTTCAAGAATCTACTTTCTGTAGGAACAGGAATAAAGTTATGTTTATTCAAAAAAGCATCAACTCCCTTAAATTTCATTTGTTTCCCAGTGTCATCATTTTTCAACTCTTGGGAGTTTTTATTCTTTTAACATGTATCAAAGTGGTCGACAATATATCAGTAGTTCAATAAACTACTGGATTTTAATTTCAGATTTCTCCAGGGGAGAATAGTTGAAGCATTGGGTGTTTATTTCCTGCATTTCATTTTTTAATATTTTGTGAAAATTATTTCTCTTGAAATGAAAACTGCAGCATTACTGACAGGTCTCCGTAGAAGACAGAAAGCATTTCAAAAGAATCCACAGTCTTTCATTCTGCTTAGAAATATACATTTCTAAGGGCCAGTATCAAACTATAGCCACCATGTGGGAGCTATAGAAATTATATTTAAGTATTTAATTGACTTGATTTCTCTCCTTCACTTTTTTATCCAGCAGGATCCCCAAGGCAGTTTACATGGAAGGGCAATACACTATTAATTTCTCGTGTGTGTGTGTGTGTGTGTGTGTGTGTGTGTGTGTGCTTTCATCTGTTCCAATATATAAACAGTCTGGTGTGGCATTCCACCCAGATCCCAATTCTCATTCATTCCTCTGGGTTGTTCTCACCTTCTTTCACCTACTCTCAATCCTTTCTCTGCAAACAACTGGTCAGTTATCAGGCTTGGTGATCGCTACTCCACAAATGTCCCATAAAGAACTTTACACCTGCAACTGGATTTATTTCTTACTGGAATCGGTATAAATCCTACTTGGGTTCACAGAACAGTTCTTCCACAGTACAGATTGATTACATAAGAAGTGTTTAAAAAGAAAGTTTAAATGAACAAGGTTCTTTCTAAATGGCAATTCTGTGTTTTCATACCACGAGGGACCTCTACGATGTTTCTTCAAAATACTACAGACCTCTACTATTTGCTATAAGGTAAATTTAACAGCATTGTAGAAATATCTTGCTTCTTCCAGAAGCAAAATATACCTACCAATATGCCTAGCACACTTTTGTAGCCCTTGTTAATTGTGATCTGCCGATACTTTCTGAATCTGTACTCAAAATTACTAATGGCTGCTGGTAAGTTTTAAGAAAGGTACAGTAAAGTAAAGGTAAAGGTTCCCTTGCTCGAAAGCCAGTCGAATCCGGTGCTCGTCTCCGTTTCAAAGCTGAAGAGCCAGCACTGTCTGAAGACGATTCCGTGTTCATGTGGCCGGCATGACTAAACAGCAAGGCGCACGGAACGCTGTTACCTTCCCACTGAAGTGGTACCTATTTATCTACTTGCAATTTCTTGCTTTAAAAAGGTACAGTACCCCAATATAAAATATACACAGTGCACATCTGCCATACAGTATGCTTTTATTTTTAGTCACCTGATCCATTAACACACATACAAATGGAACACAGTCCTTTCTGATCACAAGTGTGACTAAAAGGACACACAGTGAAAGATACAGTCCAGTATGCAAAGCACGCACTTTGTATTTGGGTAACACACTATTGAGAGAGGATATTGTTCAATAACATTCTTTGGTCAAGATTACTGCATACAAGCGAGGAAAGGCTTGTGAAGACTTCGTATGAACCCCTGAAGTGGGATTTTTAAATCACACAAATATTCTCACACACACACCCAACATACGCATACCTTAGTAACACAGACAACAGATGAAAAATGAGGGGCCATTCTGCAGAAGAACCACCATCTGCAGGTTCTCCTATCAAGCAGGAGGTCTTTTGTTTCTTGCAGACAGCAATATCAAGCAATTCCTTCAAACAAGCAATCTACGAGACTAGCAAAACTTTTCAGATTCCTAGATTACCCATTCCAGTCACAGAGATTGCACACCTCCCCACCCCACCCACAAGAGTTAGCAATCCTTTAATGGCATGTACCTAATCACCCACAAGAATAGCAGTAAAACATGATTTGCATTTGTAAGCGGAAGCTCTCACCCGGTGAGATTCTTCCTTATTTTCAAGCCAGTTTGAGAACCTGTCAATCTTCCTTTAGTTCCCTAATCTTCCTTTATTTCCCTATGTCCTCCTTACCAGACATGAAAAAAGACACACATTTAGTGGAGGAAAGTGCTATCTTTAAACAGATGACACGTCACATTTTATGCCTAACAAATCATGAACCAAAATGCCTACCCTGTTTTGCATGTTGTACCAACATACAAATGCAACCAACAGTCATTTCATTGATTACACAGAGGCAAACGCAGGGTTGCCTGTACATGGTGTTGCAACCAAATATATATCCCTGAGGTATGATGCTCATGCTATTCTTTTTTTAAAAAGATATATAGCTCTGATGTTTAAAGTATACACTTATGCGTAAAGCACTTCAAACAACCTAGGGTTTTTTTAAATCAAGTATCCAAACGGAATTTTTAGTAAGATTCTCAAGGAGGCACAAAAGCCAGATTTTTCAACAAAAATCCCTGACTTCAAATGTTAAAGAGACTCATGTTGGCTGGACAAGATGAAAGCACTTCAAAGCACTCTCTCAAACACCAGAGCAAATTACAAAGAGCTGCCAATGGGGTAGGAAAAAAGGTGTCAATAGAAAAAAACAAAGCACACATTATTCCAAGGGAATGAAGTTTTCAGTTTCTTAATGGCTCCATGCCCTGCAGATAAATAAGCAAACAAGTGTATTTGTTATACTGTTATGTAAATTTGAGCATGGAAGACCTCAGTACTTACCCTGACTACACTGAAGTCCAGCTTAGTTTCTTGTGCACACTGTAATATGAGCTGAAAGCAATTTTTACTCTGATTTGTCATTCCATTTTCATAATAACGCTGCAATATCCTTTGTTGTTCTGCAGTAAATACAGAACGCAGATTCATCTAAAAATAAAAGAAGATACTCTGAAAATTGGAATAATTTAAGACTTGCAGATTTTATTTTAACTTTTTGGGGAAAAACCAAACAGGTTCTCATTTATTTAAATATGCAGAAGACTACAGCAAACTCAACTCTGAATATTGCAGTTCAACTACTACCACTTTGCTTAGCTTTACTTTTTTAAAAAAAGTCCATACTAAAAAAAAAAGCTGTTTTCACAGTCAGGAATAACTTCAATTTGAGCACAGGATAAGTCACCATGCTTTTTAAATGCCTAAAAGATGTCGATCAATACCATAATGAACAAAACCACAGAACCAGCTTTCTCTCTTCTCTTTTACCCTTATACATGACCAACATTATGAGGGGAAGGTTCTGCATATGAAGTATCCCTCATTCATAGCAGCTTCCACCAAGAACTAATGGTTAAAGTTAATGCTCAAGAGTGAAATTGCCTCCATTCCAGATACCACAGTCAGGGACTGCAAGAAAAAGATGCATTCTTAACCCTGAATGAGAAGATCAAACGGTTGATCTGCTATCACTGAGAGGTGATATGATAACCACCTTTAAGAAATTGAAGGGCTGTCATATAGAGGATGGTGCAGAGTTGTTTTCTGTTGCCGCAGATGGTCAGACCAGAACTAACGGGATGAAATTAAATCAGAAGAGTTTTCAGTTAAACATTAGGAAGAATTTCCTGACAGTCAGAGTGGTTCCTCAGTGGAACAGACTTACTCAGGAAGTGGTGGGCTCTCCTTCTTTGGAGGTTTTTAAACTGAGGCTAGATGGCCATCTGACAGTAATGCTGATTCTGTGAACTTAGGTACATCATGAGAGGGAGGGCAGGAAGGGTTGCCTCAGTGCTGAGTTCTTGTGGCCCTTTGTTACAAACCCAGGGAAAATGGTGATTGCCAATTTGAGGTCAGGAAGCAATTTTTCTCCAGGCCAGTTTGGCTGAGAATCCTGGAGGTTTTTTGTCATCTTCTGGGCATGGAACAGGGGTCACTGGGAGTGTAGGGGGAGGCATTTGTAAATTTCCTGCATTGTGCAGGAGGTTGGACTAGATGATCCTGGAGGTCCCTTCCAACTCTGATTCTATGAGCTTTAAGGATCCATTCTTACTTGCAGCAGCATATCTCTTCCCAATATTGAAAATGCCCAACACCATCCAAGTTCTTCAGCTAAGTAAGCCTGGTTCTGGCCAGGACCTGGATGGGAGAATGCTGGAAGACCCCATGGCTTCTGCTCTTAAGCACAGCTCATAAGTTTCTACAATGATATCTGGCATGTTTTCCACCCAAAATTGTCGTTTGGGTACCAGTCTACAGAAACATGCCCAATCCAAAGAAAATTAAACACAAACTTTCTACTCAAATACTTGGTAGAAAGCCTGGGTAAAAGAAAACAAACCAACTATATGTATAACTTCTCAATTTCTGCCAAAATTACAGTGGAACAAAAATGGAGGAATGGCTATGTAAAACACAGATCATGCTACTGTTAATATTACATGTATGTAGATTTCTTTGTTTTAACTACCGTTATTGAATTCATTTCCCTCTCATTGATTTCAGTGCATCCTCCTCCTCTCCCCTTCCTCCACTACACTATTTCCAAAACATTTTAGATGCCACACTGTGGTACAAGCTAGAAAACCATCGTCATGTCCAGCATCTGATACTAAAAATTCCCAGAATGCAATGAGACGTGATGCCTTTGACAAGTCAGAAACTGTACATTAGACACCAAGGGTGGGGTAAGAACACAGAGTGATGGCCACAAAAATAAATAGATGGTTTTAAAAGGGGGGTTAGATTCATGAAGAAGAGGTCCATTGGTGGCTACTAGCCACGATGACTAAAGGGAACTTCCATATACAGAAGCAGCAAACCGCTGAATACCAGCACTGGGAGGAAGGCCTCAACCTCTATGCCTGGTTCGTTTGACCCTCCAGGGCAGCTGCTTTGTGAAACAGTATGCTAGACAACATAGACCACTGGTCTGAACCAGACAGCTCTACTTATGTCCTTATGAGAATAAACAATTTTTCCCACCTGCCTGGCCACAGCATTAGCCTACAGAATTGTAAGTGCACTAGGAGCAAGGGAAAGTAGAAAAGGAAGTGGAGGTAACAAATGCTATTCATTCATTTTCTGTTTTCACCCTTTGTTTGCGTTACCATAATGAATGAAATGAATGGGACTTCCCCAGTTTGTTTGTTTCCATTCAATCAGTAACAAATTAACTTCCCCAGTTACAATCGATATTATCCCATTCACAGAAGAAAAATATCTAACAATGGCCCCGGTCACACGGAGCATTTGCCGTGCTAAAGATACGGATGATAAGTGGATTTTCCGGGCGTGATCATACCGCAACATCTGGGAAGCGTAGTGCTCCCGTGGCTATCCCGTGGCGTCCTGCCAAAAATGCAGACTAAAACCCAATACCTATGAGGTACTGGTTTCCAGACACCGCGGGGCAAGGGCGGGCGTCTGATTGCGTTTCCAGTGGACTCCCGTGGCATCTGGTGCCCGCCGATGTTCCTTCACAAACAAGGGTTCCCCCTCCAGTCTCCGCAGGATGCACAAAAGTGCCCAACAGCACATGTGCACAAACTGGTAAAACGAACACCCATTTGCCATGGGAGCAGCGCCTAGCGAATGCTGCTGTGATTGCGCTGCGCCGCTTCTTTGCCGCGCTGCTGGATAGCTGTGTGATCGGCACCTCACCCACTAACCACGGGACCTCGACAGGACGTGTGATCGGGTGGCCGCACGTTATTGTGCTCCGGGGCAAACAGCCACGCTCCCCCCCCCCACTTTTTCAGGCCCGTGTGACCGGGACCCATGTATGGTTCCTGAGGGAAATCAGTATCTTTGCCCAGTTCTGGGCTCAGTATAGTAGGTTTACAGTGGATAATCAAGTGAAAGGGATAGTTTTTTTCTGAAATATAAAGAGGGTAATACATATATTCCATTTTTTTGCTCTGTATAAGTATTTCTTTAATGTCTAAGGCAGTAGAGGTCTTGAATCACTGCCTGGGTGCTGTGGCAATTTAGCTAACAGTGAACAAATTGAAACTAAACCCTGAAAAAAGAGGTTGAGAAGGAGAAGGTCTTGAAGGACATTGTGCTTTTGATGGAGTTCAGCTGACCCTTGCTGACTCAACCCTTGGGGGTTTGATGGAGTTCAGGTGACTCTTGCTGACTCAAGCCTTGGGGTTATACTAGACCAAGTGTTGTTACTGGAGAAGTTAATGCATCTGCAAAAAAACCTTTCTTCCAACTCTGCCTAGCCCAAAAGATGGCCCTTTACCTTGATATGTCTGATCTGGCCACCTGGATCCATGCCACAGTAACATCAAGAGGAGTTACTGTAATGCACTGTACATTGGTCTGCCCTCAAAATTAGTTCTGAAATTCCAGCTGGTGCAGAATGCCTTTGCTCAGTTACTATCAAGAGCTAGATGGCGCATACGTATTACTGTATAAATAATGCAGACCATGGAGGCTTACTATTTGAGAACATGTTCCACTATTGATCGGATGCTCGGCTTTATATTAGTATTAGGACTGAATTTTTCCTGTATTACTAGTCTGAAGGCTTCTGTGCTTTATGAGTGCTTTGTGAAGGATTTTTCCTACATATACATGATTGAAGTCTTCTGTACATTATCAGTACTTGATGAAGTAGTTCGAACTCTTTGAAGAAGAACCCTCGAAACGAAGATCAAAATCCGGAGTCTTCGTCAACTACTTATGAACTTATGTATACTATTTATGGACTTGCACATTTTATGATGTAATCTTGCTTTACTGATATATGTGGTCCCTTGTTATTTTTGCTTTTGTTATAAATTTCCTTTGCATGACCTTTGTGCACTCCATGGTCTGCGTTATTTATACAGTGCTTGTTGTTTTCTGTACTCATTGTACTGTGTTATCACTATTGTTTTGGCATACGCATTACTCCCATCCTGCGGGCACTTCACTGGATGCCCATCAGTTGCCAGGCTCCATTTAAGATTAGCTATTACATACAAAGCCCTTCGTGGCCTTCGATCCTTACATGCGAGACTGCTTCTCCCCCACACTCTGCCACAACATCAGAGCAGGGTCTTCTACAGATGCCAACCTGCAAATGGGCAAAATCAACAACTGCCCAGGCACATGCCTTCTCCACTGAGGCCTGCCTGAGGGGGTCAGGAAGGCTCCCATTCTCCTGGCTTTCCGCAAACGATGCAAAACTCAATTATTCAAGAGGGCTTATCTATGCCAGCAATAGAGTTGCATTGTACTAAATGTTTCACAAAGTTACTTAGATAAATTATCAGGGACTGTGGTCTATGCTACCATGCATGGCTTGCTGAAACTAGGATCCGGCTATGCAATTTTGACATCATTGACTATCTCATTCTTTGCTTCAGTTCTGGTTTTTGGTTTTTTTACTTTCGGCTGGTTTTACAGCCCTAATTCCTATTGCATTGTTCACTGAATATCCCATTCTGTCCAACCGTATTGACTCACTCCATTGCAATCCGCATTGAGTCTAAGTGAGAAAGGCAGGCTATAAATAACATAAATAAAATAAATAAAATAGTGCATATTTATTGTAAGAACAATGTTGGCGTTTAGAGGGGTTTTTTAATTTAACGGGTACAGAATTTCCATTAAAAAATTAGACAACTATTTTACAAAATCAAATTAGAACCACAAACATACATTTCTTAAGAGTGGGCAAGTTAACTCTGCTCCTAGAAACCAAGGAAATCTACAGCTCACTCTAACCACATCAGCCCTACTACTGCTGTTACACACACACACACAAAACAAGAAGTTGTTAAAGTTTTGTTATCTGAATGATTATTTCTAACAATCCACTCATATGTGAATAAATAGCACAGCAGTACAGGAAAACACCACACATTTGATCGTGAAGCACTACAATAGGGTTGGGTTCCAGACTAAACGGACAATTTCCATCTGTTACTTGCTACAGACCTCCTTCACGTCATTCCTCGGGGTCCCTTATCCTCCAGGAGCAACATTTTGTGGAGATCAGTGGGCTGCACTGGGAGACAGAAGGCTGGAAAGCACCATTCTGATGATGGAAAATTTGGTTTGGATCTGTCATCTGGTCACCCAGACTAATAATGCCAGTAGCTGTTCCACAGTAAATATAGATCTAAAAGTAACTCATGCTTGAGACAACAGTGTTGTGCCCTATATTAAACAATACACTCCCTTAAAGTAGTATCAGTTCTCTGAAATTTTGCTATTGCTAAAAACAATGTAAAAAAGATTTATCTGTAGAAACGAGAATCGCAAACAACTGAATTGGAGGGCTGTGGCTCAGTGGCAGAGCATCTACTTTGCACGCAGAAGGTTCAAGGTTCAATCCCCATCATCTCCAGCTAAACGGATCAGGCAGCCGGTGAAGCGAAACACCTCTGCCTGAGACCTGGGACAGCCAATGCTAGTCTAAGTAAACAGGACTGACCTTGACAGGCCAACGGTCTGATTCAGGAGAAGGCATCTTCATGTTTTAAGAGGTAGGAGAATGATTCTAAGGTTGATTTAGGAAGGGCAGATCACGCAACAGAATAGCAAACTCCTTCGAAACTACAGCCGCATTCAGCCATCACTTCTAAATGGTCAGCATGCGTACAAACCTGGTTCGCTGCTGATATTTCATGCATTACCGTGCTCCTTTCTCTCTTCTCATATGGTTAGATACTAACTCTGGTTACCACTCATGTACAAATGCGAGCTCATGGGTTAAGTGGTTCATTTCCTCCCCGCAAACAGGGATTCTAAATCACCGCCGAGGGGTACTATCTTCACCTTAATGCTCATTAAGATTGACATCTGAATGCGGCCTACTTATCCTGGAGTAAAGTAGGTGGGATTCAGGCCTGGTTTCTGTTACTCTCAGCGGCATGGGGACCACTACTGAAATACTTATTCCCATGCTGTTCCAGGCAACATGTCTTTTTTGTTGACATGTTTAGTGAGAATCATGATGTATTTATTCCACACAACTACAGGGTGAACAGCAACCATACTGCTTAAGACAATGTGTGAACGGAGCCTTGTTTCCAAGCAAGCATACTTAGCACCGCGCTGTTTAAAGCAAAGCTCCCAACAGTGGTGTTGGATGACTTCTACTTGGCCCTTGACCTATGGGATCCTGCATGGCTCCATCTAATCTCCCATACTATTTAATTCCAACAGTAAAGGTACTTAATCCAGGACTAGCAGAGCACAAAAGGACTACATGACTACTGTATACCCCGTGGGCCACCCTACCAAACACACACACAAAGATACAGATAAGATACAGCTATTAAAATTAGGTATATAAGTTTAGCCTTCCAAATTGCAAGAGTAATTCTAAGCACGAAGAGGTTCCCCCTCCACACCACTGTTGAACCTCTGGTACCCTTTACTTCTTTTGCTGCCTTCTTGCTCTCCCCCTGGAAGGAGGCTTGCAGCTCAGGTGACAGCAGGATGACCAAAACTACTCTGCCTCTTGCAGAGGAAACAGCAAGAAAGCCGAGGGAAACAAAGGCTGCTCGAACTTCCCACTGCAAAAGCCTCCTGTAAGCCAGCCAGCCATGTTGCAAATCTTCACTTCGCAAGAACCCTGTGAGCCCTTTACTGTCCTCTCTGCCTTGACACTCTCTCCCCAGCATGAGGCACAGCAGCTCAGGCAGGACAGTGAGTCTGCCAAGGAGAAGAATGAGCTGGCTGTGAAGAAAGGGGAGTAAAACCATCACCACCTCACCACCGTGGCCATTCTGCTCCTTTCCTGGGTGGCTGCTGTGCTGATGGCTTTACTCTGTCTTCTCTGTGGCAAGATTGCTCTCCTCCTAGCAGCCACCTGGGTAGTGGGATGAGAACACACAGAGGCGGGAGAGAAAGGTGGAGGGCCACGAGAGAGGCTGGGCCTTTAACTTCCATCCCTGGCATGGGGCCCACAACTGAGGGATGCTCACAGCTTACCTGCCATCCATTACCTGTGAGCCAGTTTGGTGTAGTGGTTAAGTGTGCGGACCGGGTTTGATTCCCTGCTCCTCCACTTGCACCTGCTGGATGAACTTGGGCAAGCCATAGTTCTGACAAGTGCTGTCCTTGAAAAAGAGCAGTTTCTGTCAGAGCTCTCTCAGCCTCACCTACCTCACAGAGTGTCTGTTGTGGGGAGGGGAAGGGAAAGGAGTTTGTAAGCCGCTCTGAGACTCCTTTGGGCAGTGAAGGGCAGGGTAAAAATCTAATCTCCTCCTCTTCCTCGCCTCCCTCTGGCAGCACCTGTTTCAAGGTAGGAACTGCCTGCCAACCATAAGTGGGTATTTCCCACTTTCCTGAAACATGGGTATTTCCCACTTTCCTGAAACATGGCTGCCCACATGGGAAAACAGTGCTCAGAAGAGCCACATGTGGCTCCTGAACCAATGAGTATGACTGATCTACGTGATACAGGGATTTGGAGTGAGGGGTCACCCGTATGTCGATGACATCTCTCCATTCCATCAGGACCTAGAGAAGCTGTGAATGAGCTTAACCACTGTTTGGAGGCTGGAAGAAACTGGATGAAAACAAGCAAGCTGAAGTTGATTCCAGACAAAACAAAGGTGCTGCAAGTTGGAGGCAAAAGCCGGTGAGAATTGGGCTTGTACTCCCCCAAAGGAGCAATCTCACTGTCCGGATGTGCTTCTGAATGCCTCAGCGGCCCTGGGTGCCCAGGAGACTGAAGTAATTAGGAGCGCATTCTTCCCACTTAGATTGGTATGCTACCTGTGGCTTTTTCTTTTCCAAAGGAGCAATCTCACAGTCCGGATGTGCTTCTGAATGCCTCAGTAGCCCTGGGTGCCCAGGAAACTAAAGTAATTAGGAGCTCATTCTTCCCACTTGATTGGTATGCTACCTGTGGCTTTTTCTTTATTTAAAACATTTATTAGCTGTTTTTCTCCCTTGTGGAACTCAAGGCGGCTTACAATATAAATAAAACTAATCAGACATAAACACACAACAAAAACAATGGTAAAAACCCATTAAAGCCAACAATTTAAAAACTGCAATTATGACTGCCAATCAAAAAATAAATCAGTCCTCACCACAGCCTGTTTTCAGTATCTCCTGGCTCTCTTCCCCACTACGGAACCTTCCAGGGCAGCCCCTCCTTGCGTTCATCTTTCCCAGCCCTCCCTGTGTGCCCTCCCCCGCCTGGGTTCTGCCTCTCCTGCCCCCCCTCCTTTGGATTGCAAGACTATTTGTTGCCCTCATCTCTTCTGACTTCCAGCTCCAAGGAACTCTGTGGATGCCTGGAAGCGCTGCTTACCTTACAGGCCCCCTTCTGTGTTTTGATTGTCCCCCCCCACACACACACAGATTACACAAGATCTGGACAGCGGTTTCCTGACTTTCAGCGGGTTGTGTGTGTGCTAACAGCCCCTTCCTTTTTCTTGTTATTATTTGGGACTTCTATTGTGACAATAAATCAGTCAAATGTAGTCCTAAAGAAAACTTTCTCCAACCACCTCCTGAAGATGAACAATGAGGGGACCTCCTACCTGTGGAGGTTATTCCATAACTGTGGGGCTGCCACTGAAAAGGCTCTCTGTCACGCATCCATCAGACAAGCCTCTTTCGTTTTCTGGACAAGGCAGACCTGGCCATAATCACACATGTCTTGGTAACACCCGGACTACTGCGATGGGGTTTATGTGTGGGTCCCTCTGAAGACAATGCAGAAGCGTCAGCTAGTTGACAAGGTTGCAAACAGGATGTTTACATGGGCTGGATGCAAGAAGCACAACACAGCAACCACTGCTTCCATCCTGTATTAATTACTTTGGCACCCAGTGTTCTTCCAGGACAAACACAAATTGCTGGTAATAACCTTTAAAAACCTGAATGGCCCTAGCTTAGGATACCTGGTGAAATGCCTCCACCCAAACATACCGGCTCGTTCTCTGACATCAGCCAAAGAACTGGATTGGCAGAGTGACCCACATAAGGGCTCCTTTAGCACCCACTTCTGCCATGTGAAACTTGCTCCACCATGCACTGTGGAACTTATTCACCACCACCACCCCACACTGGTTTCTTCCTGAGAAGATGTTCTGGCAACTTTAATCACAGAAAGCCCTTTTCAGTTCATTTTTCTCTGGTACTTTTTAGCCGCAGCTGATTTTTATTTGTTTCACTTGGGTTTTATGTAATTTTGGAAGTGTTTGTAACTTGCCTTGTGTGTTTACTTTTAAACTGAAAGGTGCGTTATAAATCTTCTATATAAATAAACCAAACATATACACAATTGTTTCCTGGGGGGAGGGTAACGGATGAGCAAGCCACCATATTTTATTTTAAAATAAATACTAACCCCCAAGTCAGCACTTACTCACAAGTTCTTTTCTACAAGCATCTATCCAACCTTCAGTATTATCAGCTCGGATCTCAAGAGATATGCACTGACTGCATTTCTCTCCATAAGGTAACATTCAAAGTTTGATGGAAAAATCAATACCCGCATATGAAGTGGACACTCATTAAAGAGACTTCCAACTATGGCTAGTGAACACAAAAGTAGGAAAAATCAATATAAAAAACTTGCTGATAAAAGCCTTTCAAGATTGCTGCTTGGCTTGTATCTCCAACATGCAATTCAAGTTACAATTCATTATAATGGACATTAGTCCAAATTGTTTGGGGACTGATCATAATTCTTATGCAGAAAAAGGTCAGCAAATAGGTCAGCCAAAAAGGTCATTACTGCTACTCTGTCAGTACAAAATTATTTTTGCTATATCTCAAGATACATACGTTACAAACCCTCAAACTACTATGTTTCTTTCCAAAAAATTGCAGCTAGCTATATTGGTCCATTAGAAAAAAATCCAAAGACAACAGCAGAGTAATATGTTTATTACAAACAACTAAAACTTACAAGGAGCTTTCAAGTTGAACAGAACTCTTTTTCCAGCTGGATGTTGTGAAGAACGGCACAAAACAAGGGAGATGGGAGGTGAGAGAGAAAGTTGCTGGGCATGATGGAAAGTACAGATCTATAGATCATAACTGAATAAAAGGATGCATTTTGCAGATCAAATTGGGTCCTGTTGGGTTAAAAAAAGAGGATGTCTAGCTTTAACAAACCACCTCCAAACGTCTCTTGCCTTGAAAACTCTAAAGGGTCACCATAAGTCAGCAGTGAGTTTTAAGACTACCAATTCATCAGGAGGATCCTAGAGAAAATAGTGCCTTTAAAAAGACAGGAAAAAAAAGATTTCAGGGGGAAATCTTGTAGGGCTGTCCCTTTAAGGGGGTAGAGTCCCAAATAGCCCCACCGTAGCTATAGACCAGCTTGGAGGACATTTGGGGAATTGTAGGCCCACAGCGAAAATCCCAGCTAGGCTCCAGGCCTCCAAGTGGGAGAGGGAAGCTGCACAGATGCTTGCTGGCTGCTCCATCAGCCTTGGGTCGAGGAGGAGGAAGGCCATGTACAATTTATAGTATAGTAACCCAGATTCATGAGAAAGCGGTTGTTTTTATCATTTTTTAAAGGAAGAACAGCTACTACATCTTTCTACAAAGTAGCCTGTGGTGCAAACAGAGCTTTTTTCCTTTTCTTTTGCAACTGCACAGTCTAACCTAGTTAAGCCTGCATTATACCTCTTCTGCTCTATCTTGACTCCATTACAGTCTACTTTTCACCAAGCCTCAACAACATGTCTTTTCCCCCCCACAGCCAACATGAACTATACATACCTCTACTGCCCCTTACAAGGGAAAAACTATGTACATGAGAACGGGAAGCCAATGTTTCAGGTCTAGCAGAGGTGATGCCCACAATGGATGGTAGCATTATATTGTGAGATATTGCCAAGGTACCTCTAACATGGCTCTCAGTACATGAATAAACCTCAGGTCCATTCACACTCTCTCCATCCCATCACATACAGTGATCTAATAAAAGACTTCCACTTTTGACACAAAGTATAGTAGTTAATTCAAACAAGTATTTGTTCTGTTTCTTACAAACCGAGATTTTAAAAGCTGCATGAATTCTGGTTTGTAGGGAAGACAGCAAAACATGGTTTTTACATTAGTCCTTATGAGGCCTGCCTGGGAAAAGGGAGCACAATCAAAAGCACATAGTGAGTCCTTAACAATGTGAAACCTTGTTGATTTACACTAAATCAACAAGTTTCCTCACAGTACCCTAGACAGCAAACCCTGGATCTGTGAACTGAAGACACCATACTAAAGGATTGATATTCCAAGTATGAGGTTCCCTATCATTTAGAAGACACTTGTTTTTAGACTCACATAGAACACAGATCCACACAAACCTTTCATTTTGTTTCATTTATTTCATAGAGTTGACCATGACCAGTAAAAGAAAGATTTGGTCAGTTTACCTGCTGAATAATGGTCGTGTATTTTTAAAGCATTCACTTTGACACAACAAAAGAAATGCTTGTCATATACATGTTATTTAAAAAATAAGTTGTTATTGTGGAACAACTAAACCAAAGTTTATTATGTAAGCCGCCCTGAGCCGGCCTTGGCTGGGAGGGCGGGGTAAAAAACAAATAAATAATCTGATTTGTGAAAAATGTAACAATGAAAAATTTTATAATAGCTCACTGACTGTAAAACTGATCAGCATCCCACTTGAACTCACCAGTATATCAATAACATACTCCACTGAATAAATTATGACACTTTGTAGAAATAACATCTATTTAACTAATGATTACTGATTTTGACATGCATTATCCTGCCCATGTGTTTATGAATGGGGAGGCACGTATTACATAAAACCTCACTGGAGCATGTCTACAGACATTACCAATTATTTTGCCCCTACGTACTAGTAGATCTGCAACTCTACATAAGGATTTTCCCTAGTAAGTTGCATTTTAAAATAAAGACCAATTTATACAGATAAATACTATCAAGGTCGTTGATAAAGAATTATTTTACCAGAAAAAAGATACATCCAATCCTTCCATTATACGTGTAAGTTAACTATATGCTAGAGCTTAATACTCATTGCCCTATTATCATCACTACCTCTAGAATGCTTAAACCCTCGTAGCTCACTTCTCCAAACTGAGCTCATATACAAAAATACAACCAATCGCGCCCGGGGGAAAAAGCCCACTCCCACCCAAACCACTATTCCCCATCTTCTTGGTAACTTTTACAACCTTCTTTAATCAGCTCATGCACCATCACGCATGCGTACTCTTGTTCCATTCAAAAGGAAAGACGGCCTAGCAGCGACGAGCATGCGCCAATTACCCCGCTAAACCACCAACAACATGCGCATGCGTGAAATCATTTTGCCATTAAAAAGCTACTTTCCCTCCGGCTTACAAAAAACGTTGGACTTTGCGTATGACGATTTAGCATCTAAAAAGGACGAAGGCACGCACTCACGTAGAATTGGAACTTATTCCTCCCCTGCCCCGCATGCGCAACTGACGGAAACGGGTACGCTATGCGCATGCGTGAGGGTGACACCGCCGTCTCCAGCCGCAGATCAAGCGAAGGGTTGGTGCGCATGCGCGCCTCCAGTCACGGTCTGCGAGCACCATACTGAAGCTGAGCTTCGTTTTTCCCTGCCCCTCCCCCCACACTCTAGCCCTCAGCTGAGGGGGCATCTTTTCCCATCCCAACCCCCACAGAGGCTGGAGAGGGCCGCCCGCCCAGCCCTCCAGCCGCCTTCTCTCCTCCGCTCGTGCCCTCCCCTCTGAGGAGCCGCGCGCTCATCCCCGCCCCTCCACCCTTCCATGCCCCCTCACCGCCGAACCCACCGTGCTCTGTGGGGCGGGCGGGGCCGATCCGGCGGGGGGGCTCTGGCCTCCCGAATTCAGCCGGTTTCGGCTGGGTCGGTCCCGGCGTCACACAATGAAATCAGCGCCTCCGATCATTAATTCTCATCATGATCGTGACGTCAGCGTAGACAGCGGCCAATCGGAGCTTGAGATCAGCGCCGGCCGGGACAGTCTCTGCCCCCGCCTCTCAACCCCGGGGGGGAGAGCCTGATGCAAGGAACAGCCCCCGCTTTGGCAGGCGGCGAGCGGAGAAGGGGAGTGGGGGAGGAGCGTAGTGGCTATTTTGGACCCGCCGGGCCGTTGGTGGGAGGCGGGGAGGGGCGGTGGGTTCAGGGAACGGCCGGGCGAGCGCGAGAGAGTTATGAGCTGGGATTCTGGCGGGAGGAGGGGGCGGGGAGGTGCCCGAGGCGGCTCTGAGGCAGCCGCTGACTTCAAAGTAAGCCGCACAGAAATCAGCGGGGCCGGCTTCTGAGGCAAACGTGCCTAGGATTGGGCTGCGAGGCAGCAGGCGGCGCTGCCCGTGTGCGAATCCCGCCGTTCATGAATTCCTACCTGAGGGAGCGGAAAGGGGGGAATTCCTGTTGCTCCCCACAGTCACAGAAGGTTCATGAGGTGGTTGGCAATAATCATGAAGCAAACCAGATAACATGGAATAATGAAACAAAGGGAAATTGTAGGAGGGGGGGGGGGGGGGGGGGGGGGGGAGGCCCAAATACATGTCACCAAAAGGTATAGTAAACATAATGATTAGAAACAAAATTCAGTATATAGAAAGAGAATTTTATCCAGTGGACTTTTCTCTGGATGAAAAAAAAAATAAGTATCTCTCGCTACAGTTCACAGAATGTGTATTAAATATATAGTACAGGTGTAGGTGCAAATGCCCACTGTAACCACTATGTCATGCTGGCTCTCTGAGGATTTAAAAAAAATGAATAGAGGACAATGTATGCTCTTTTGGATCCCCACTGGGGCTCTGCCCCCTGCCTGGTGGAATGAGCTTCCATCAGAAATCAGGGCCCTGATAGGACCTATTAGAGTTCCACAGGGCCTGCGAGACAGAGCTCTTTCGCCAGGCTTTTATTTGAGGTAGCAGGTGCCCATCTGCTATTGGCCTCTCCTCCAGTGACCTCAGATCGGAATGGCCACCTGGGAACCATGTCTTGCTGAGATGTGTTGAGGCACCAGTCTTTTACTAATCACTGTTTTTAGATAGGTTTTTGGATATATTTTATTTATTTATTTGATTTTTACCCTGCCCTCCCCGCCGGAGCAGGCTCAAGGCGGCTTACAAGGATACATAAAAATAGTTATAACAAAGATAAAACCATCTGAAACAATTCAATACATAAAGTGCTAGCTAGTTAGTTGTGAATTAATACATTAAGGATGGCGTCAATGATACTGTATTCATCAGTCATCAGTCTTTGTCATATATTGACTGTATTATATATTTTAACTGTTGATTTGTTGTATTGTGAATTTTATGATGGCACCTGCCCTGAACTGGCCTGTGGGGAGGGCGGAAGAAAGAAAAGAAAGAGAGAGAGAGAGAACTGGAGTATAAATATCTAAATAAATAATTTAAAATGTTGACAACATTAGCTGAGGTGAATTTCAATATATCTTACAGTCATAGGAAGGCTACTGTCACAGGTTAAAAATTACACACCCTTTTTACTTGAAGGATTTGTCCCTTTGGCATGTATATCTTGTAATTTACTTAAAAATCAATTCTATGTGTGCGTAGTCAGACCGGTGGCTCACTGTATTCAGCGGAGCTTACTTTCATTTAAGTCTGCATGGGATCACAGTGGTATTGATTTAAATTATGTCCTATGCTTTCCCAATATTTAAGAACATTTGTTGTGGCAAACATTTTTATGCCTCATGATAACTATAACAAAAAAATCTTTCCCTTTTCTTATTAACCAGAGAGATTTGTATCATGGAGATGCATACACAGTACTTGATTTAAAAAAATCTATCATGCCATTGGTGTCCTAAAAGGCACCAGAACCAACTTTATTATTTATTAAAACATTTATACTTCAGTGTTTAAATGTTATACTCTTAGCTCTAGTTAACTACAATGTAACTGAATACCATGACAACAGGGCTGTAGCCAGGATTTTGTGGCTTGTGGGGCAATTTTTTTTTCTGGTGGGGCCGAAGTTCTCAATGAACAGGAAAATCTCCAGGTATTTCCCAACCTGGAGATGGCAACCCTACCAGCAAGCCTCCCTCCCACTGCAAAGATTCCAACTTGGATCTCAAAGCAGTTTGGCGTAACTAAGGAATAAAGTGCAACAACAACCTTGGATCGAACAGGATTTGGAAGCCAAAGTGAGTTAAAGAAGGAGGGGAAAAGGTCAGGCATATGAAATGAAAAGTCAGGGAGGGCAATCCTGGCTTCTCTCGGCGGGGCTTCTCAGCTCTGTTACATGCGTACGGCTCTCTGCAGGAGTGCACGCCTTCAAAAAATGTTTTAAAATGTCTAAAAAGGGGAAACCTTTTGGGGCTGTCCCTTTAAGAATGGTGTTGGAGCCCTGAATAGCCCCACCGTAGCTACGGGCCTACATGACAACCATAAAACAAAAGCTATTGAAATATCTAGCCAACATGGTGTAATGGTCTGAGTGTCCAACTAGGCCTGAGAGGCCTTAGTTGATGCCTAAATCTTCATGAAGTCTCGATAGTGGGTAGCCTTGGACCAGATACTATCATCTCCATCTAACTTACTGTTATAATTGTTGTAAGAATAAATGGGATGGGAGAAAGGAAGAAAAAACTAGGCTCTAACGCAGTGGTTCCCACAGTGGGCAGTAACACTCCCTGGGGGGCAGTGGGATTTTCTAGGGGGCACTTAGAGGCAAGAGAGTAATATGGTGGCACTGGAGGTGGGCCCCTTGGACGGTGTTCACTTATTTACAATGGCACCATGCTGGCAAATGGCACTCCAAGTTTCTGCCTCTGCATAGCATGGAAATCTGGTGGAAACTCAGAATTTTTAGTTAATATGCCACCTGAGTTCTAGTTAGAAAAGTATACTGTGTTTTGAGAAACTTATCACAAGTGATTTTCTCTCTCTTTCATTTTTGAAGTTTTTGCTGGAGATCATTAACATAATAGTATTTATTTTCCTGTGTTTTCATTTATGTGAATCTGTTGATTATGAAGTATACATTTTAGCAATATGTTTTTTGTTGTTGTTGCAGCGTGCCCAGTATTAATATTTATAGGTTATATAGGGATTTAAAATTTCTCAATAACTTTTTTAAAAGGGAAAAAATGGTCTTATTGCAACTATAACATTTTTTTTGTCCTTGATTTTGAGAAAAGTCTCAGATACATTTTTTTAATCCTACAAAGGTATCAAACTATCAATGTTTCATCTTAAGAGTTTTGGTTACAAAAGGAAATTTCTGATCGCTATCCTCCTTGTTGCATTTCCAACATCATATTTGGTGGAATGTGGTTTCAGCCTAGTCATCCAACTTCTCTCCAAGCAAAGAAGACTCCAGATTACTAAATGTGGTGATTTAAAACTCCTGCTAAGTGACTTGAAAGTAGACATTGGGAAACTCTTATCACTTCATCGATCCTATCCATTGCATTAAGAATTTAGTGGACAGTGCCCTGACCTGGATAGCTCAGGCCAGCCCAATCTTGTCAGATCTTGGAAGCTAAGCAGGACTGACCCTGGCAAGTAATTGGAAGGGAGACCTCCAAGGAATACCAGGGCTCGGGACACAGAGGCAGGCTATCAAGCCACCTCTCTGAAAAACACCCAAGCTCCCAGTAGGGATTGCTAGAAGTTCCTATGACTTCCAGACACGCAAGCTTGGGAACAGCTGCTCTAACATGATTTTGATTATTTTTTAATGGGGCCTGTTAAATACTGGGTTCTGGATGCATTGCAATGATCAGCTCTAGTTTATTTAGTGATTTCAGGAACACAACAAGGACTAGCAGCAAGGTTTGAGCCCTGCTTATAAAGCATGCAAACACCCCACCCCACAAACACATACTCCCTAAGGCCCCGTTCACACGAGGCGATTTGGCCCGGGAACGGGACAGTTTGGAGGCGGATCAAAGCAGCGCGATCACACCACAACATCTGGGAAGCGTTCTGCTTCCGCCTCCAAACTGGCCCAAACCCGGGAAGAACCGCCTCAAACTGAACCACCTACCTCGGTGGTTCAAACGGATGAGGCGCCTCTTCCCGGGCGTCTGATCGCCGGCGCTCCCTTGCGCCGGCTCAAGCCCGGGCCGGAGCCGAACTGCGCATGCTCCGACATGCGCAGATCGGCCGGCTCCCGGTTAGAGCCGTCTTTTCTCTTCGGCGTTTGATCGCGCCGGGGAGAAAAGGCGGCTCGGCCGGGGGATCCGTGGGATCCCGCCGAGCCGTATCAACGTTGGCGCGGCTTTTAAAAGCCGCGCTTTAAAGGGCTTTTCCCCTGCCGTGTGGCAGGGGCCAGGATAGGCTATTTACATTACACTACTTATCTATGGTCTGCTCCATGATCCTAGTAAGCTATTGTTCTACAGTAGCAAGCTCAACCAGTTCCAGGTACACCTTGTGGGCTGACTTAGGCTCAATACATAACAGGGGCAACATCTGTCAATGAGAAATATTAAAGCTTTTAATTTGAGCAGACTTTCTAGCTGAAAAGAAGCCAGTTTAGCCATAAGTACAGCAAGTGAATTGTTTTGTATTTAAATTATAAAACCTAATGTCATCTGGATTGCTATACCTTTCTACCATTTTCACAAGGAACACTTTGGGGGGGGGGTCCAGCATGTTGCCCCCCCACCCTAGAGCTAGCCCAGCTGTTTACAGATCTTGCCTTCTTGAATCAACGCGTGTGTGTGAGAGAGAGAAGTGGAGTCAAGTGGTTTCGAACCTGTGCAACCTTATGAATTAATGACCTCCAAAATGTCCTATTGTTAATAGCCTTGTTCAAGGCTTGCAAACTGACAGTTGTGGCTTCCGTTATTGAGTCACTTGAATCAATGCAGTATTTGAAACTCTGCACACTTCCTATTATTCATTACTGGAGATGCTGAAATGCTAAAAGGTTCTGGGATAGATGTTTTGCTGTTGTGATTAATTACAGTCACAGGAATGGCAATATCATCAAGGTATGGCCACTGTTTTCTCCAATTAAATAAAAAGGGAATGGTAATACCCAAATTAGTGCCAATACACTGTGGAGTACACAGTTGGGGTCTGGGGTCCCCACCCTGTGTAACAGTTGGGCATGACTTGCATGCTCTGCTCAATTCCTTCAGGCATCTACTAGAGATCAGCAGCTACTTTTCAGGTATTGCATTGTTTCTTTTTAAAAGCTGGGTGTTTCTACTTTTGCCTGGCATGATCACAAGCCCAGTGGGTACAGCAACAATAGTACCTGTTTTTCAGGAGTGGAACAAAATGAGCAAAGTTCCTGTGAGCCTTTCCAGCCACTTAGACTAAATATTGGTGGAAGGCAATCTATTCCTTTCCACAGAAGTTCCCAAAAAGTTCCCAGAAGTTCTTGTGCAGTTCTGCAGGGCCTGCAAGACGGAGCTCTTCCACCAGGCCTTTGATTAGGAGCCGCCCACATTACCATCAACGACCACTATTAATATCTGTGGTGGAGGCTGGTTGCAATGAGATCAAGCCAAACTGCCTAGGAGCCTGTAATTGCTTGAGCCTGCATGACATGTTACGCCATCTTGGTTAATAATCACTGAGTGCACTTTAATCAGAAATTGTTGATAGTTTAAATGTTTTACGTTTTAAATGTTTTGACTGTATATGAACCTTTGCACACTGTGCCAGGCAATGTGAGCTGCCCTGAGCCCGCTTGTGGGGAGGGCGGGTTATAAATACAACAAATAAATAAATATAATTAAATAAAAAGGGAATGGTAATACCCAAATTAGTGCCAATACACTGTGGAGTACACAGTTGGGGTCTGGGGTCCCCACCCTGTGTAACAGTTGGGCATGACTTGCATGCTCTGCTCAATTCCTTCAGGTATAGTGCCCAGTTCAGATCAGGACCTCAGCATGCAACCTCCAACCTTCCCACCTGTGTTATTTTTCCAACCTAAAATGGTCATGGTGGCAGTATTTGGCCCATTGAGAAAACCTACATGTATCCCAGGAAATATGTATTTCCCCATGATAATTTCCAGGCTGGAAAACCATGTAGGGGAGAAGGATAAAGCACTTTCTCCACACATACTATGGGTCCCGATCCATATGGGGCGCCGCATGAATTGAGGAATTAGTATTTTTGTTTTAAACTCACAATTTATGACTGACTGTTTCTGAGCTTCTAAACTGAAAGAAGATAGAAACAAGGAACTGAGAAAAGGAGGGGCCAATGAGAAAGTGTTTGGGGCAGGAAGAGTGGGTCAGCAGGGGTGCAAGGAATACACAAAGGAAACTGATGGGAAGAAGCATAGGCTCTAAGATTTCACAGATGGAAATAGGGGTGTGTTTGTAACACCCAGTTCTCCCACCAAGGATTATCACCTAATGATATACTAGAAAAAATAATTGTGTTAAAATAGGTTATCAGCAGTTCAGAATAAACACTGCTTGTGATGAGAAGTTGCAGGATGCCTGCTATCCATTGATTCACATGTGGACACTAGAGGTAGGAGGCATTTACACCCATGGGCATAGAAATAGGGTGGACACCAAGGTTACGTTTTTGGAGACCCTGGAGAAGAAGCTGAACTGTAAACAATGAAAACATTAGTAACAGCCATGAACCAAAGTTTAACAAGGTACCCCCCACAATGCGAAAATAGGAGCAGAGAAGAAAATAGGGCCTGTTCCACATAAATAGGGACAGCTGGAGTGAAGAAGAGACAGTGAAAAGAGTGGGATAGAGTAGGCTGTCTGGGAAACAAGAATCTGGGGGAACAAGAAGTGCAGAAGGCAGGGCTGAAGAAAAGTGAAGCCAAGAAGAAAGGTGAAGAGCGTAACATGGGCCTGGGGAACAGAGCAGCTGTGTTATGTTGGCTGTGAAAAGAGCACAGTCAAGGGAGCTTTGGAGACTGCAGAATTTGGTCCAGAAAAGCCACAGAAGTGTCAAAGAGTTGGATTTTGAATACTGACTTAAAAATAACTAGTCACACACACTGGTCACAAACAGTGTTCCCTCTAAGCTGAGTTAGTGTGAGCTAGCTCACAGGTTTTTAGCCTCTGGCTCACACATTTTTGTCTTAGCTCAGGAAGGATGGCTCCAGAGCAAACTAATTTATGCAGTAGCCAAATCTCCTGCTCAATATGTTAATGCCAGTAGCTCACAGAATAGAATTTTTGCTCACAGAGCTCCATAGCTTAGAGGGAACATTGGACAAACTAACTAGTCATTACAGACTGCATAAAGACAAAACTGGTATTTCAAAGTGTCAGCATAAAACTGTATATTATCTAAGCAGATACTGACTTCAATAATGCCTCCAATGAGCAAAGGCTTCTGTATTGTACCTAAACTCTCTGTTTATGAACTCTAGTCTGCATGAGCTTTTCAGGATAATTGAAAAGGAGACAATAGTTTCTGAATGGAGGATATGTGGGAATTTATAGAGTATAGAGGCTACATGGTGCTTTTACTGTAGAGTCTAAATGGTAGTTATTTTCAAGTACATAATTACCTTTAGCTAGCAATGAGCTTATTATTTTAATAAAATTTCAAAGAGCCGTAATAGCCCATAATCAGTACTCAGCATTTCAGATGGCCTGAGCTGAACACATGATCATGAATCTCTAAAACATAAAGAGCTTTTCGTAAGAGAGACGCTTGCCCAATTAAAGAGAACTGTGATCTGGGAATAGAAATGTTACCTGTTGTTTATTGCAAGTTGCTGAAAAGCTTGTTTTGTTATTGTTGGTTTGCTGTGTTTGCAGTGTTGCCTTAATACTTCATTTCACTGACCACTTTAAAATTACTAAGCATAAATGCTGTGTGCGTGTGTGTATATACACACACACATACTTAACAAGATATATAGTATATAACAAATAATTCTGAGTATTTTATTCTTATATTTTTTTCTACAGTAGAACCATTAAAAAAGGGGCCTTCTATGTAAGATAATATGCCATCTGCTGGTAAAATTACTGTTATCAAGGTACGTGTGCATTTTCATGCTAAGTACATAGCAGGTGACAGATAAGTTAAGAAGGTCTTGCTATGGTGGCTGAAGAGGCTTAGTCTAACAACTAAATCCATCAAGCCAACGTATCTTAAAAATGCATTGGCTGACACCAGTGTAACATGACTGCAAGATCATGCCACTGTAGCCCCTGGAACAAATACATTGAGGTAGGGTCAGAATTAGGCAGTGTCAAAGGTGAGCAAAGAGGCACTTAGAATCCTAAGCTTTCTTTGTTCAGATTTCCAATGAAAAAATGCATATGATGCTTCATGGAGTTATAGTTGCATAGGGAGGGGCCATTGCTCAGTGGCAGAGCACCTTCTCTGCATACGGCAGGTCCCAGGTTCAATCCCTAGCATTTCCAATTGAAAGGATCAGGTAGTAGAGTTATGGGAAAGATTTTTACCTTGGACCCTGGGGTGCTGCTGCTAGTCGGATTTTGATGGGCTGATTCAATATAAGGCAGCTTCATGTATTCAAATGGTATTGCAGAGACTGTTACTGCTGGAGTTACCCAGATCTTAGTGATAACTACTTCTACCTGAGAAAATATGGTCATCTTTAGCTGCCTGTCGTTATGCCCATGACATAACACACTACGGAACATGCACACTTTTTGCCAAAAGATCACACGATCAAAACCTGCTATCACTACAGTTAGAAGCTTATCGTAGTGAAGAATTTGTGTTCATGAAGTCAGATTCTGATGTTCCATTAATATCTTTGGAACAGCTATAAAGTTGAGGCATCAGTGATGTGTTATCACATTATTTTTCTAATGCAATAACCTTGTCATCTTGTTTTATTTATGCCAGCAGAATACATTCAAGCGCCGACATTTTATCTTCTGCAAAATGGAACTTGTTATTGCTGTTCTGCTCAAGGCATCATATTCAGGCAATAGAACTGTTTGGATAGTGGCACATCTTAACGCATGGCATGTTATTCCCAGTTCAATATTATCCATTTGCATGTGGGTACTATTCAGTCTGCATTAGAAGGATATGATGCTCATGGCCACAGGGAAGCATGTAAAAAAACAAGTGTCAAAGACCTTGTGATTCCATTTACGCCTATCCTCTAATTAGGTCATCGTTACTAGACAGCTTTTTCCCTTATAGGATAACCACAAATAATCACAGAATTCCCCCTCCCCCCTTTTCTTTCATTAGGTGCAAATCCCTTTCTTTTGCTAAGCTTACCTCCTGAGAGTCCAACATCATTCCACTGCAACTTGCTCTCATCCTGTGAAATTTTCCAAGAGCAAGACTGTATACCAGAATAAATCAAAGGAAGTTTGAATCTCAGTTGTAAACTTGCATTTGATTGCCCATATTCTTCTTGCTATGCATTCAGCAGTTACAAAAATAAATCTTCCTATTTCTCTTAAGTGCTGAACCACAGACATTTCTAGTCTTTGGTGGTTAGCATGAGAACCTCTAATTCTGTGTGGATATCTGAGGGGTAAAAGAAGCAAAGATCCCATAAAGGAGACCATAAATGGTTTATTAATTGGATACTGCCAAGTCCAACTCAGTGTCCAATGCCTGGACTACACACGCAGGAAAAAAGGTAGTATAATGCTGAGGTAGTAGAATTGACTGGACTGCTCTGGACTGCAGGTGGGGGGTGCCATTACTGAAAGCTCCTTGTGTAAATAACTCCATACAATGCAGAAGTAATAAACTGGGAAGAGAAGTTCTAGACCAATTTGTCTACTACTTTATGAGTTTTCTACATAATTGGGAGATCCCCCCCCCAAGAAAAATGTTCTGCACTAGAGATGTGCAGATTTTTTTAAAAGGTATTTTTCTGATCCAGATACCAGGGAGCTGAAAAATATTGGTTTTTCCGGTTTCCAAATACCAGTTTGGTATTCAGATCCATTGTGTGTGTGTGGGGGGGGGTTCTGATTTTTTTCAGATCCATTATTCCCTATGGGAAATATTTTGGGGCGAAGGGCTGTTTTTAAAGCTACTGGCACCAAAATTGCAATGGGGCTGCTGGTGCTTGTCCTTTAAAATAACCCCCAAATATGAGCCCCAGAACAAGATGCTTCTGTCTCAGCCATCCTCCATGGATTCCTATAGGAGAAAAATGTACAACATGAGAATCACCAAAGTCATAGGAATGCTGTTGCAAGCCTTGCAAATGTAAAACCAGAGAATCTGGCAAATGTACAACCCAAGAACTACAGCAATGTCAAACCCAAGAATCCACACAACCTGAGAATCTACAGCAATTTCAAACCTGAGAATCCACTGCAAAAAGTAAATCTGACAACTTGCAGAGTCAACAAAAGTCAATTTAAAAGGGGGTAATCTATTATTTATTTATTTATTCATCTAATTTATATCCCACCCTCCCTGTCAAGGTAGGCTCAGGTGGCTCACATAAAATATAAAACAGTTAAAACAGAAATTAGATAAAAAAACAGAGCAATACAATTATAAATATTATAAGATATAAAATACAAAATGCTAGACATATCAATCTGGCAAGCCAATACCAAGCCAGGAAGACACATGCATAAGGGGGCCCCTGGGAGCTTTCAAATGCTGGCTCCCAATACTCCAGGTTAATCCTGAATATTTATGGGATTTTTGGGACCCATTTTGTGATATCCCAGAAAATCCCTAATAACATCCAGAGACCCAAATGTATATATAAAAAAATACTGATAAGGTATTTTTAAATATATTTTTCGTCTGGATATATCCAAATGCACATCCCTATTCTGCACACTTTGGAACAATTATAATACCAGACATACCAAAACTACAAATCCCTTAAACAGTGGGTTGTGTTGTTGATGAAGTCAGTATGACATTTGTGTAGTGGTTAAGATTGTTGAACTCTGTTAGTAAAATGAAAGAAGACCTTAAATTCTTTTTTAAAGAAAACATTCAACCTTAATATGTCTATGCCTTCAAGGCATTCGCCAGAGGACAGCTGATAAAAGAATCTACTAGAGTAAACAAACAAAGGAAGCAAGAATACACTAGACTCAAAAAAGAAATTCAGATCGAAGAAGAGAAAATGATGGCAAACCTAACATCTTTGGATACGAAATCTAAACTTAAGCTATTACAACACAAGATGAACTGTTTACTCACACATGAATTAGCTAAGAAGGTATCATTTGTCAAGCAAAACTTTTTTGAGAATGCCAATAAACCAACAAGGTGGCTTGCTTATAAAATTTAACATCAAAAAGAAATCACACATAAATGTCATAAACAAGCAAGATGGAGCTGAAACAAATAGACTTCAAGGGATGAAAACTATAGTAGAAAACTTCTACAAAGATCTGTATAGAAAATCAGATATAAATATAGAACAAATAAAGCGATACCTAGAAATACATCAACCGAAGAAATTTACAGAAGACCAAAGGAAGATACTTAACCAACCAATTGCTATAATAGGACTGGTGGAAGCATTGAAATGGCAAAATAAAGGCAAAGCACCAGGTCCAGATGGACTCCCAATAGAATTTTATCTTACATTTGAAGAACAATTATTGCCCCCTTTAAAAGACATTTACAATAATTTTGTAGATAAGGAAGAAATTCCAGACTCATGGAAAGAGGCAATAATTTCTCTGATACATAAACAAAACTCAGATGAAAAAGAAATCAAAAATTATAGACCGATCTCATTATTAAATGTGGATTATAAGATTTTTGCATCGATAATAGCTGAAAGATTAAAAAAATACTATGAAAAATAATACATAAAGCTCAAACAGGATTTCTACCTAAAAGGCAAATAAGAAACAACAAGATGTATTATAGATGTCATAGAGTATTATGAGGCACACCTAGAAAAGCAACTGGCATTAATCTTTTTGGATGCAGAGAAGGCCTTTGACAATGTCAATTGGGCCTTTGTGCTGGAAGCGCTAAAAATGGCTGAGGCGGGAGCTGACTTTGTTAAAATGATTCCAGCTATATACATTAAACAAAATGCTACTGTTACGATAAATGGAGATCAGACTCAAAACTTTGAAATCCAAAAAGGGACGAGGCAAAGTTACCCTCTTTCACCGCTCCTATTTATTTTTGCACTTGAAATACTCAACGACTCAATCAGAAATAACAAACAGATTACTGGATTTAAGATGAGAGGAGAAGAGTTTAAACTACTTGCATTTGCAGATGACCTGGTATTCATCTTTGAGAACCCAATACCCTCTGTATCTAATTTGAAGGAGAAACTCCAAGATTATGAACAAATTGCAGGGTTGAGGGTGAACATTAATAAAACAAAGATTTTGACCAAGAACATGGACACAAAACAGAAGGAACAATTACAAGAAATCACAAACTTCCAGGTACAAGAAAAAATAAAATATTTAGGAATTATGATGACAAACAAATGTAGTGCCTTACAAGAAAATAATTACAAAGAACTTTTGAAGACAACTAAACAAGATTTAGAAAAATGGAAAAATCTACAGATCTTATTAATGGGTCGAATTGCATTAATTAAAATGAATGTTCTTCCTAGATGGATAATTTTATTCCAGACAATTCCCATTTTGCAGAATCAAATTTTTTTTAAAGACCTGGACCAGTTAGTCTTTCTTTTTTTTAATATATATTTTATTTTCCATATCACAGGATAACAATACAAATCATATATTTTTTTAAGATACTGCACAATCTATTACATCCTCTTTTACACCATATCGCTGGCAATGGCTGTTTACATTGTAATGGTTATAGAAACAAAAAAAATTTCCCCCCCGTCATTGCCAGTGATTGCTTAGAAAACTATTTTTTCTCTCCTTAAACTCCAACTCAAATAGTACAAACTTAATAAAGTGATATTTATTGTTGTCCCAGACAGTTATTCTTATATTTTATCCGTATTATATTAAGCCTTTTAATTGCTCTTAAATAGAAAGATAGACCAGCAACCAAAATTTTTTTTGTCTTCGTGGCGGAGTTCTTGGATGTTGCCACCTCTCTATGAGACTTTGGAAATCCCAAAGGGGGTCTTTCCCTAAGGCCCCACCCTATAGGAGGTGATAGGGGAGTTCCTCCCGAGTGCCTTACCCGCTATGCTCCTATTGTATGTTAGTGTCACAATGTTTAAAACAATATATTAGTATTAAATCGGCTTATCTAAAGTTGAAGCTGTTGTCCTCTCATTTTTTGTCTGAAGCTTAAAGTTGTAAAGCAGTTAGCATTTCCTCTCCAGACTTGAGGTCATGAACGGTGTGGTCTCTGCCTTTGTAGTTTATATGTAAATGTCCCAATGGAAGCCAACGATATCTAATTTGTTTTTCTGTCAACCGCTTTGTAATTGGCTTCAGGTTCCGGCGCGCAGTTAATATCTCAGATGGTAAGTCCTTGAACACTTGTATTTTAGTGTCCTCAAGTTGGAGACCGTTGTTCTTCCTTGCAGCTTCTAAGATAGTAGCCTTTGCTTTAATGTCTTTCAGCTCAGCAAGAATGTCCGGAATTAGTGTAGGCGAGCCTGTTTGTGGTAGTTTCAGCCGATAAGCTTGGCTAATTGGTGCAGCTGGCAGTTGCAATAATTCCTGGAGCCACAGATTCAAAGAGTCCGTGAGGTCTTTGTCTATAGAAAAGTTTGGGGAGATTCCCCTAAATTTAATTTTCCGTTCCCGAGCCTTTATATCCAAAAGAATAATTTTGGACTTACTCCAAGTCTCAAAGGTCTTCAGGCTTTGCATATCCTGCTTATTTTTAGCTGTTTGCGTCAGTGCCTGATCAATTCTTTGCCGCAGATCTGTTAGGCTGAGATTCATAGCGTCCAGTTTCTGATAGATAGGGGTGATGCTGTCTTTAATTTCTTTTTTCATTTCTACCAGCATAGTCTGTATATCTTTTTTGGTAATTGAATCCTCACGTTTCCTTTTACTCTGCCGGCTAGGTGCCTCTTCTTCGGAGTCGAGTTCAAATGGGGGGGGGGAGTCATCATCCGATGGGTGCATAGTTTGCTCGGTTTGTTGCGCTTCAGTTTGTTGAGCTCCCTCGTTATTTTTCTTGGCTGCTTTCCCTCCTTTTCCTCCTCTTTGCTTCCCCATTCTTATCAGCAAGTTGTTTTTATCTTTATGGTCCTCAATTAGTCTTTATTTTGCATTCTTTGGAGCTAGGACGCGGAGGCTCTCTCGGTCTGACTGCGCAATCTCACAGCCACCGGAAACTCCCGACCAGTTAGTCTTGAAATTTATTTGGCAAGGGAAACGTCCTAGAATAAGACTGAAGGCTCTTAAAGACACCAAAGAAAAAGGAGGTTTTTGGGCTTTCTAATTGGACTTTGTACTATAGAGCTGGGGCATTAGCCTGGATTAAGGACTGGATTATGCTTGAGGATGAGAACATTAAAACTAGAAGGTCATGACCTTATACTGGGATGGCATGCTTTCTTATGGTATGGGAAGGCGTCTACACAAAAATACTTTAAATGACATTGGCTTCGTGCATCTTTATTGAAAGTTTGGGAAACTATACACAAACAATTTTTCACAAAAAACTCAAAACTGATTGCCCCTTTGGAAGCATTTACGTTACCGAGCATCTATGATGAAGACAGACCAAAAAGCTATCAGGATATATTGGACTCCAAGCACGAGCTGAAACCGCTAAAGGACTTATCATGGTGGCAGAAAGTGCAAATAGAATCCAGATTTGCTAAAGACAAGAAAACAGGCTTTCATGAAAACCTGATGGAGATTGAAAAAAAATTATGACAACCTCTGATCAAAAACTCATAAAAAGAATTTACACCCTCTTACTGAATGATATGATGGTAGAGGAAACAGTTAAAGTAAATATGATTCAATGGGCACAAAATATAGGTCACAATATTGACTTTGAGAAATGGGACCAAATGTGGAAGAAACACATAAAAATTACAAAAGCCATAGCTTATAAAGAAAATGTATATAAAATGTTTTATAGATGGTATGTAACACCAGAGAGGTTAGTGAAATGTAATAGTAAATGTTCAAATAAGTGCTGGAAATGTGAAAATAAGGTGAGCACATTCTATCATATGTGGTGGCACTGTGAAATAACTAAAAAATATTGGATATGGATCCATGAAATGATTCAAAAAGCGTTAGGCACTGTAATACCATTTACACCAGAGGTGTTACTGTTGAACATTTTACTGAAAGATCTTAACAAAGAGGATCGCTATCGTATTGTATATTTAACCACTGCAGCTAGAATCCTATATCTAATACTGGAAGACACCTGAGACTCCTACGAGACAAGAATATATAAACAAAGTCCTAGAAGCAGCAGAAATGGATACATTGACTTTATTGGTTAAAGGTCTCTCGGACTCTACATTCCAAAATACTTGGACACGCTTTTATAACTGGTACAATAACTATGTTTAGGCAGATACAATTGAAAAATGACTTACAAAAAAAAAGAAAGAAAAAAGAAAAATGACTTACAAGATAAAGGATATGGATTTAACCCAATAAGAGAAAATTGTAACAAGACTCACTCACACTATATAAATCTAGATAATATTGGCAATGAGGCATAACTAATGTAATATCTATGAAAATTCAATAACCCCATCAATGTTATGTGTTAATGTTTTTTGTGTTAGTTTGTCTATTATTTTTTGTATTGTAATGTGTAAAAAAATTAATAAAATTCTGCCCTCAGGGGCAGACAAAAAAAAAAGATTGTTGAACTCTAATCTGGAGAACCAGGTTTGATTCCCCATTCCTTCACATGAAGCCAGCTGGGTGACCTTGAGGCAGTCACAGTTCTCTCAAAGCAGTTCTCTTAGAGCTCTCTCAGCCCCACCTACTTCACAGGGTGTCTGTTTTGGCGAGAGGAAGGGAAGGAGATTATAAACTGCTCTGAGACTCTGAGCAAAAGATGGGGTATAAATCCAACTTTTCTTCTTTGTCTTCATTGTCATCATTGTCTTATTAGTCTTTTTTGGAGTCACTACAGATGCCTTTCAGGCTCGCTTTTGTTATTGTCCTCGGTATGCCTCCCAAATTAGATACAAGACTACCAAGTTGGGTTTAACTAGTTTATTAAATGATGATAAGTGTCATCAATTATAATCCTGATTTAGGGCAGGCTGTGTTTGTAGCTTCTCCTGGCTACTTGCGTTTTGGACAATTACCCACCCACCCCAAAAAAAATCCTGATAAATTTTATATAAGGAAGCATTGAAAAGTATTATCTTTCATCTTGTGTCTGAAGTGATATAACTCTTTTTGCTGCATGTGTAGACTAGGGTGTGGATTCAAAACATTTAACAGAACGTTTATTTTTCCTGCCTTGAAACAAAGCCTCAGCCACCTTCTATAGAACCTGAAGTAAATCAGAACCCTAAATAAAATTTGCCATCTAGATGCAGTCAAGGGAATCAGTGAGCTGAATCCAGTGATCCTATGGACACAAGTATCTTTCCTGTATTGCCCACCCCAGCAGTTCTTTCCAACCCTGGGCAAGTTTATTCCTGAAGTTGTGGGAACCTCATAGATAAATAGCCATGTGAGTTAGGAGAATGCAATGGGGAAGGGATGAAACGGCTTCCTCTTTCATCAGTGTAGCTCTGCTAATGAAACAAGCACAAGGGATGATTTCATCCTCTTCTCCCTCCCCATTACAGCCTCTTTACATGTGACTGTTAGTGCACATGGATCCTGCAACCCTGGGAATAAACTTTGCCATAGATGGGAAGGACTGCTGGGAATGGAGGGGTATTTTTAAAAAGACTATGAGAGCAATTTGGATATTGGCCACCATGCTGGAACAGGAGGGTTCATTGTCATCCTCAGTGAAAAGTACGCAGAAGGACGAGTGATTTCAGCCTATCGTACTTTATTAGATCAAGAACAAGACAACCCTAGCCGGCTCACAGGCCAGCTTATATCCCTGTAAATCCATCACCCAGAACACCCCCCCACTTCCCAATAGGTCCTAACTAGTGGCCAAGAGTCCCATAGGCTCTCGGCCCGGAGCCTAGCCCTCTGGTTGGTGCGGGCTAGGATCCGCATCGTCCTTTGTTTATCGGAGTGACGATGCTTGCTCTTGACCGTGTGGTGCCCAAGCTGACCACGCGGTCGGAACTTGATACATTACATAAGACAACCCTAGCTGGCTCGCAGGCCGGCTTATATCCCTGTAAATCCACCACCCAGAACGCACCCCCACTTCCCAATCGGTCCTAACTAGTGGCCAAGAGTCCCATAGGCTCTCGGCCCGGAGCCTAGCCCTCTGGTTGGTGCGGACTAGGATCCGCATCGTCCTTTGTTTATCGGAGTGAAGCTCGATGCTTGCTCTTGACTGCGTGGTGCCCAAGCTGACCACGTGGTCGGAACTTGATACATTACACTCAGCTTTTCTGATCTCAATTTCCCCCAGCTATTTGTCTTACAGAGATCCTTACAGGTATTATATGGACACCCGAGTGTTATCTGCTGTAACACAAATAGCAGCTCTGAGAGGAGAGGTTTACATCAGGAAAATGGGGGTGAAGGGAAAGGTTTAATCCTTCTCCCTCAGTGTGTCAGCTCCAATTCTAACCACCCATGCTTGGCTGATTTTAGTCTTCAAAACTGCACAAGATTGCTATCAGTGTGGTGTATCTGTTACAGTATAGGCCTGGGGTGACCCTTGGGACAGTCTCTCTCTCTCTCACCCTAACCAACCTCATAGAATTATTGCAAGGGTAAAATAAGGCAGAACTATGTAGCCCACCTTGAGCTCCTTCAAGGAAAGGCAGGATAAAAATGCAAGAAAATGAACTGCCACAGACTTCCCAATCACCTGCAGTTTGGCTCTCAGCTTACCCCTTCAAAATAGTTTGAAAAAGAAAAAAAAATCACTGATGCCAATGGGAATGAATAATCATAACCATGTAAACCTAGTGTTTGGCAACAATTTTACCTAGTTTGGGTTTGTCTAGTCTTCTGTCCTCTTAAAGGACTGGTATAGAGCACAAAGGCTTGCTGTTCAACAGTGAATTTCATTGTCACCATCAGATTGTAGATATTTTTTTCTTGAACCATACTTAAAAAGCTTTTTAATATTATACGGACCACTACTGTACTGTTTGTTATTTCATAAAAAACTTAATAAAGCATATTTTTTAAAATAGCATAAATTAAAACCATTGCAAATTTATTATGCAGTATTCTAGTTATTTTTATTTCAAGAATACTGTGAAACAACCCATGCAACTCATGAGTTATAGTTTAAACATAATTGTAACAACGTAAACAAATTACTTTGTTACACCCAACTTTGCAAATCAATTCTACGATCATGGTCAATTCCATGTGAATGTCATGGACTGCCCCAGGCTAGCATGAGAGGATACATCCTCATTGGAGGAGGACTAGCAGTTATCTTACAAATGAATTTCAACGGGAGATTAGAGAGACTGCTGAATTGCAACTGGTAAGGAAGCTCAAGACAATGCATCCACCTGGATTGAATTGAGACCTAGGTTTCCTGTCTCATTACCAATACTGATTTCTCCACACCTACTACCTCTCTGCATATCACACCTAATCCAGTCACACCTACTATTGTCATTTGCCTGCTTATGTCATTTGGCATCTGAAATCACTTCTGTCATGACTCAGGTGGGGTGTCACCTGACGCTGCCAGCACTCTGGTTCCAGGCTCCCTTGAGAAGGCCCTTCATATCTCCCTTTTGGCCAAATAACAGCCGTGAGGACCTGGCAGAGTCCCTAGCTCACTATTCCAAGTGACACTAGACTACTCACCCCTCCCTCAGGATGAGGGTTTCTTCCCTGCAGCAGCAGCCTTCCTTCTGGCTCTGTCCTCTAGAAGAAAGAACAGCTGCTCTGGCACCAGCCCTTTTGTTCCCCAGCCCTCTTCTTCCCTATTGGTCAATTTTGGCTCCAAAACCTCTCAGGGGCTTCTGGGAGTTGTAGGCCCAGCCTCACCTACTGCTAGCCAGGCTCCCTGGGCCTAGTAGGCCTCTGGTAGCACAGCCCATATCATGGCAACTCCACTTTCCAATATATAGGATAGATGGACTCACAATCTAGCTGCATCTGAAGAAGTAAAGAGTGACTCATGAAAGCTCATACCCTGCCACACATTTTGTTACTCTTTAAGGTGCTACTGGACTCTTTTCAGTTTCTTTTTCATAAAAGTATTAAACAAGTGGGGGGCCTTCAAGGACTTGTGGAGGGACATCTCATGTTTCCCTTCACTCATTCCCTTCTCTGGCAGTCCCCCTAGCCTATCCCCTTTTCCTGTTACCTTCCCTTCTTCCCACCCACCAACCAACCTATCTTCATCTTCTTCCCTGTCTTCAGCTTTCCCTCCTCCTCTCCCCTGGCAGCTTCTCCCTGGGGAAATAGGGCTGCCAAGCCACGGCGGGGGATCTGTGCGTCGTCACAAGACCCCTGCCGCGGGGGGACAGTGATACGCATTGCACCGGTGTCGCCAGGATGTGACGCTACGCGTCGCTCTGGCAACGGGGCTGTTTGGAGTCCCATTGCCAGAGCGACGTGTAGCGTCACATCCTGGCGACACCGGTGCAATGCGTATCACTGTCCCCCCGCGGCAGGGATCCTGTGACGACGCACGGATCCCCCGCCGCGGCTTAGCAGCCCTATGGGGAAAGTCTAGCCAAGTTCCGTGGTAGCTGCTGGGCCCAGTTTTATGGTAACTCCTTGGTTACCATAGCTTGGAGTGCTCAACAATATTGTTGTGGTTGCCTAGGAGCCTGTAAAAAGAGATGGAGCTCAATGAGCATTAGTTTCTTAAAGCTACAGACATTGTTTTGGAGTTTTTATTACTCAATGTATTATTTTTAGATTTCAGGTTTTTCTGCAAACTTGGGACTTCCTTCAGGTTTCTAGAGAAATTCCACCCCCACATCTGACCCTAGTTCTATTTTGCAAATCTTTTAATCCAACTCTATGTTCTCGTTCAGAACTAGGTACATGATATTGAGCAATGGCTTAACTGTGAGGCAGGTTTTGTTATTTAAACAGTGCATTGGGCAGAATTTGTTCCCCCCCCCCCCATTATCAGTGCCACATTAAGATCCATCTTAAAATGTTCATACATTATTTTTATTAATATTAAACAGAAAGGATTCTTAAACTTTGGTGGCTTTTCAGTCAATTTGAAACCAAATTGATTCAGGCCCCTATTTTACTTCTAAAGCAGATCTTCAGCCAAATATATAAAGGAACTATTGAATGATAAATCCACTGTCAGAAATGGGATTACTGTAGGTTTGGCCGACAACTGGGTAGAAACATTCCAACAGTGCAATCCTAAACAATTGCATTTTTCTGATTTAAAAGGGTGAGAATATGTTTAGGTTTACTCTAATTTTACTAGAACGATATGGAACAGATATTTGCTATTACCGAAGAGATGTCACACCAAGATAGAAGAATTTGGAGGGTGTTCAGGGACTGGGTTGTGTCCAGGACGTTTTTGAAATTCCTCTGCAGATGTAGTTACTCCAAATCTAGAACTTTCTACTCTACACTGTTTCTTTTTTTCCTCCCCCCCAAAATAAAATTTTATTTTATAACATTCATATAATTACAAAGTTTGTAATACAAAATTAAACCAAACTAACCATTAACAATATGTAACATTTCGTTCACAAAAATAAAAGAGGTATTAACAGTCTTACTTAAGCAACACACTTGGTTGTGAATATTACATATAGCACTGTTCATCTTTTCATTAGTTCAACAGGAAATAATCAAATTTATATCAGATTTATTTAGTATGTTAATTTTTGAAAAATTTGTATGTCCTAGAACTACCTGAACAAATGGTGACCATTTTTTGGTAAAATAAAGTTTACTTCTTTCGGAATTTGAATGATTCAATTCTACCGTTAAGTTTATCAAAAACAAAATATTCCCAGGATTTGTTAATCCAGTCCTGTAAGGTGGGCATTTCTAAATTTTTCCATTTAGATGCCAATAATGTCTTTGCTGCGGCAGATAGGGTTGCTATTAATTCCTGTAGATGTTTGGGAATTTTTACCTCTTTACACTGTTTCTTTAATACTGGTTCTCTTATGTCAGAGATGCACAATTGCATGGACTAGAACTGAGCAGATGTCTGTTGGAAGCAGGAGAAGGTACCTGAGAGATGGGGCAAGGAGTAGCCGGCCCTCTCTTATAGAACCACTTCAGTAGGAGTGATTTTGTTTTCCCTCTTCCATTGGGGGGGGGGGTAGTTTCTAGCCATCGGGACCCTCTCTGTTCTTTTCACTGCATACCATCACCACCCCATTCCTG